>NC_084565.2:4332500-4340000 GCF_033978685.3 Nerophis lumbriciformis
TAAAGAGTACAATGGTGAGTATTAAAGAGATTGATGAGCAATGATGACTATTAAAGAGTATAATGATGAGTATTTAAGAGTATAATGATGAGCATTAAAGAGTGCTATGATGGGTATTAAAGAGTATGATGATGAGCATTACAGAGTATGATGATGGGTATTAAGGAGTACAATGATGAGTACTTAAGAGTATAATGATGAGTATTAAAGAGCATAATGATGAGTAAGAGTATAATGGTGAGTATTAAAGAGGACAATGGCGAGTATTAAAGAGCACAATGGTGAGTATTAAGGAGTATAATGATGAGTATTAAAGAGTACAATGGTGAGCATTAATGAGTACAATGATGAGTATCAAAGAGTACAATGGCGAGTATTAAAGAGTACAATGGTGAGTATTAAGGCGTATAATGAGTATTAAAGAGTATAATAATGAGTATTAAAGAGTACAATGGTGAGTATCAAAGAGTATAATGATGCGTATCAAAGAGTATAATGATGAGCATTACAGAGTATGATGATGAGTATTAAAGAGGACAATGATGAGCATTAAAGAGGACAATGATGAGTATTAAAGAGCATAATGATGAGTATAATGAGTATAATGATGCGTATTAAAGAGTACAATGATGAGTATTAAAGAGTATAATGATGAGTATGAGTATTAAAGAGATTGATGAGCATTAAAGAGTACAATGATGAGTATTAAAGAGTATAATGTAGAGTATTTAAGAGTATAATGGGTATTTAAGAGTATGATGATCATTAAAGAGTACAATGATGAGTATTAAAGAGTACAATGATGAGTATTTAAGAGCACAGTGATGAGCATTAAAGAGTATAATGGTAAGTGTTAGAGTGCAATGGTGAGTATTAAAGAGTACAATGGTGAGTATTAAAGAGTATAATGAGCATTAAAGAGTACAATGATGAGTATTTAAGAGTATAATGATGAATATTAAAGTATGATGATGAGCACTTGAGAGCATAATGAGTATTAAAGAGCATAATGATGAGTATTAAAGAGTACAATGATGAGTATAATGAGTATTAAAGAGATTGATGAGCATTAAAGAGTATAATGATGAGTATTTAAGAGTATGATGATCATTAAAGAGTACAATGATGAGTATTAAAGATCCACTAGCGACGCTGAGATCATTATTCATGCGTTCGTTACGTCTCGTCTCGATTACTGTAACGTATTATTTTCGGGTCTCCCTATGTCTAGCATTAAAAGATTACAGTTGGTACAAAATGCGGCTGCTAGACTTTTGACAAGAACAAGAAAGTTTGATCATATTACGCCTATACTGGCTCACCTGCACTGGCTTCCTGTGCACTTAAGATGCGACTTTAAGGTTTTACTACTTACGTATAAAATACTACACGGTCTAGCTCCGTCCTATCTTGTCGATTGTATTGTACCATATGTCCCGGCAAGAAATCTGCGTTCAAAGAACTCCGGCTTATTAGTGATTCCCAGAGCCCAAAAAAAAGTCTGCGGGCTGTAGAGCGTTTTCTATTGGGGCTCCAGTACTATGGAATGCCCTCCCGGTAACAATTAGAGATGCTACCTCAGTAGAAACATTTAAGTCCCACCTCAAAACTCATTTGTATACTCTAGCCTTTGAATAGCCCCCCCTTTTTTTTTCTTCTTTTTTTTTTTAGACCAGTTGATCTGCCGTTTCTTTTCTTTTCTCCTCTGCTCCCCCTATCCCTTGTGGAGGGGGAGACACACAGATCCGGTGGCCATGGATGGGGTGCTGGCTGTCCGGGGTCGGGACCCGGGGTGGACCGCTCGCCTGTATATCGGTTGGGAACATCTCTGCGCTGCTGACCCGTCTCCGCTCGGGATGGTTTCCTGCTGACCCCACTGTGGACTGGACTCTTACTGTTATGCTGGATCCACTATGGACTGGACTCTCACAATATTATGTTAGACCCACTCGACATCCATTGCATTCGGTCTCCCTAGAGGGGGGGGGCTACCCACATATGCGGTCCTCTCCAAGGTTTCTCATAGTCATTCACATCGACGTCCCACTGGGGTGAGTTTTTCCTTGCCCTTATGTGGGCTATACCGAGGATGTCGTTGTGGCTTGTGCAGCCCTTTGAGACACTTGTGATTTAGGGCTATATAAATAAACATTGATTGATTGAGTATAATGATGAGCATTAAAGAGTACAATGATGCACATCAAAGAGTATAATGGTGAGTATTAAAGAGCACAATGGTGAGTAAAATGAGTATTAAAGAGATTGATGAGCATTAAAGAGTATAATGATGAATATTTAAGAGTATAACGATAAGTATTTAAGAGTATGATGAGTATTAAAGAGTATAATGGTAAGTATTAAAGAGTACAATGGTGAGTATTAAGGAGTATAATGAGTATTAAAGAGTACAATGATGAGTATTTAAGAGTATAATGATGAATATTAAAGAGTATGATGAGCATTAAAGAGTGCAATGATGAGTATTAAGAGTATGATGATGACCATTAGAGCATGATGATGAGTATTAAAGAGCATAATGATGAGTATTAAAGAGTACAATGGTGAGCATTAAAGAGTACAATGATGAGTATTAAAGGGTATAATGATGAATATTAAAGCATATGATGAGCATTAAAGAGTACAACGATGAGTATTAAGGAGTATAATGATGAGTACTAAAGAGTAAAATGGTGAGTACTAAAGAGTACAATGATGAGTATTAAAGAGTATAATGAGTATTAAAGAGATTGATGAGCATTAAAGGGTACAATGATGAGTATTAAAGAGTATAATGATGAGCATTAAAGAGTGCAATGATGTGTATGATGAGTATTACAGAGTATGATGATGGGTATTAAGGAGTACAATGATGAGTACTTAAGAGCATAATGATGAGTATTAAAGAGGACAATGATGAGTATTAAAGAGTATAATGGTGAGCATTAAAGAGGACTATGGTGAGTATTAAAGAGTACAAATATGAGCATTAAAGAGTATAATGATGAGTATTTAAGAGTATGATGATCATTAAAGAGTACAATGATGAATATTAAAGGGTACAATGATGAGTATTAAAGAGGACAATGATGAGTAAGAGTATAATGATGAGTATTAAAGAGCATAATGATGAGCATTAAAGAGTATAATGATGAGTATTAAAGAGGACAATGGTGAGTATTAAAGAGTATGATGATCATTAGAGTACAATGATGAATATAAAAGAGTACAATGATGAGTATTAAAGAGTATAATGGTAAGCATTAAAGAGTGCAATGGTGAGTATTAAAGAGTACAATGGTGAGTATTAAAGAGTATAATGATAAATATTAAAGAGTATGATGAGCATTAAAGAGTGCAATGATGAGCACTTGAGAGCATAATGATGAGTATTAAAGAGTACAATGATGAGTATAATGACTATTAAAGAGATTGATGAGCATTAAAGAGTACAATGATGAGTATTTAAGAGTATAATGATGAGTATTTAAGAGTATGATGATCATTAAAGAGCACAATGATGACTATTAAAGAGTATAATGATGAGTATTAAAGAGTACAATGATGAGTATCAAGGAGTATAATGTTGAGTATTAAAGAGCACAATGGTGAGTATAATGAGTATTAAAGAGATTGATGAGCATTAAAGAGTACAATGATGAGTATTTAGCAGTATAATCATTAAAGAGAACAATGATGAGTATTAAAGAGTATAATGAGTATTTAAGAGCACAATGATGAGTATTAAAGAGTACAATGATGAGTATTAAAGAGTATAATGGTAAGTATTAAAGAGTGCAATGGTGAGTATTAAAGAGATTGATGAGCATTAAAGAGTACAATGATGAGTATTAAAGGGTATAATGATGAATATTAAAGCATATGATGAGCATTAAAGAGTACAACGATGAGTATTAAGGAGTATAATGATGAGTACTAAAGAGTAAAATGGTGAGTACTAAAGAGTATAATGAGTATTAAAGAGATTGATGAGCATTAAAGGGTACAATGATGAGTATTAAAGAGTATAATGATGAGCATTAAAGAGTGCAATGATGTGTATGATGAGTATCACAGAGTATGATGATGGGTATTAAGGAGTACAATGATGAGTACTTAAGAGCATAATGATGAGTATTAAAGAGGACAATGATGAGTATTAAAGAGTATAATGGTGAGCATTAAAGAGGACAATGATGAGCATTAAAGAGTATAATGATGAGTATTAAAGAGGACAATGGTGAGTATTAAAGAGTATGATGATCATTAAAGAGTACAATGATGAATACAAAAGAGTACAATGATGAGTATTAAAGAGTATAATGGTAAGCATTAAAGAGTGCAATGGTGAGTATTAAAGAGTATAATGATAAATATTAAAGAGTATGATGAGCATTAAAGAGTGCAATGATGAGCACTTGAGAGCATAATGATGAGTATTAAAGAGTACAATGATGAGTATAATGACTATTAAAGAGATTGATGAGCATTAAAGAGTACAATGATGAGTATTTAAGAGTATAATGATGAGTATTTAAGAGTATGATGGTCATTAAAGAGCACAATGATGACTATTAAAGAGTATGATGATGAGTATTAAAGAGTACAATGATGAGTATCAAGGAGTATAATGTTGAGTATTAAAGAGCACAATGGTGAGTATAATGAGTATTAAAGAGATTGATGAGCATTAAAGAGTACAATGATGAGTATTTAGCAGTATGATCATTAAAGAGTACAATGATGAGTATTTAAGAGCACAATGATGAGTATTAAAGAGTACAATGATGAGTATTAAAGAGTATAATGGTAAGTATTAAAGAGTGCAATGGTGAGTATTAAAGAGTACAATGATGAGTATTAAAGAGTACAATGATGAGTATTAAAGAGTACAATGGTGAGTATTAAAGAGCACAATGAGTATTAAAGAGATTGATGAGCATTAAAGAGTATAATGATGACTATTAAAGAGTATGATGATGAGTATTAAAGAGTACAATGATGAGTATCAAGGAGCATAATGTTGAGTATTAAAGAGCACAATGGTGAGTATAATGAGTATTAAAGAGATTGATGAGCATTAAAGAGTACAATGATGAGTATTTAGCAGTATGATCATTAAAGAGTACAATGATGAGTATTTAAGAGCACAATGATGAGTATTAAAGAGTACAATGATGAGTATTAAAGAGTATAATGGTAAGTATTAAAGAGTGCAATGGTGAGTATTAAAGAGTACAATGATGAGTATTAAAGAGTACAATGATGAGTATTAAAGAGTACAATGGTGAGTATTAAAGAGCACAATGAGTATTAAAGAGATTGATGAGCATTAAAGAGTATAATGATGAGTATTTAAGAGTGCAATGATGAGTATTAAAGAGTATGATGATGAGTACTTGAGAGCATAATGATGAGCATTAAAGAGTACAATGATGAGTATTAAAGAGCATAATGGTGAGTATTAAAGAGATTGATGAGCATTAAAGAGTACAATGATGAGTATTTAGGGGTATAATAATGAATATTAAAGCGTATGATGAGCATTAAAGAGTACAACGATGAGTATTAAGGAGTAAAATGATGAGCATTAAAGAGTACAATGGTGAGTATTAAAGAGTACAATGATGAGTATTGAAGAGTATAATGAGTATCAAAGAGATTTATGAGCATTAAAGGGTACAATGATGAGTATTAAAGAGTATAATGATGAGTATTTAAGAGTATAATGATGAATATTAAAGAGTATGATGAGCATTAAAGAGTATAATGATGAGTATCAAAGAGTATAATGATGAGCATTAAAGAGTGCTATGATGGGTATTAAAGAGTATGATGATGAGTATAACAGAGTATGATGATGGGTATTAAGGAGTACAATGATGAGTACTTAAGAGCATAACGATGAGTATTAAAGAGGACAATGATGAGTAAGAGTATAATGATGAGTATTAAAGAGTATAATGATGAGCATTAAAGAGGACAATGGTGAGTATTAAAGAGCAAAATGATGAGTATTAAAGAGTACAATGATGAGTATTTAAGAGTATGATGATCATTAAAGAGTACAATGATGAATATTAAAGAGTACAATGATGAGTATTTAAGAGTACAATGATGAGTATTAAAGAGTATAATGGTAAGTATTAAAGAGTGCAATGGTGAGTATTAAAGAGTACAATGGTGGGTATTAAAGAGTATAATGAGTATTAAAGAGATTGATGAGCATTAAAGAGTACAATGATGAGTATTAAAGAGTGTAATGATGAGTATTTAAGAGTACAATGATGAATATTAAAGAGTATGATGAGCATTAAAGAGTGCAATGATGAGTATTAAAGAGTATGATGGTGAGTATTAGAGTATGATGATGAGCAATTGAGAGGATAGTGATGAGTATTAAAGAGCATAATGATGAGTATTAAAGAGTACAATGATGAGTATAATGAGTATTAAAGAGATTGATGAGCATTAAAGAGTACAATGATGAGTATTAAATAGCACAATGATGAGTTTTAAGGAGTACAACGATGAGTATTAAAGAGTACAATGATGAGTATCAAAGAGCATAATGATGAGTATTTAAGAGTATAATGATGAGTATTCAGGAGTATGATGATCATTAAAGAGTACAATGATGAGTATTAAAGAGTATAATGATGAGTATTTAAGAGTACAATGATTAGTATTAAAGAGTACAATGATGAGTATTAAAGAGTATAATGGTAAGTATTAAAGAGTGCAATGGTGAGTATTAAAGAGTACAATGGTGAGTATTAAGGAGTATAATGAGTATTAAAGAGATTGATGAGCATTAAAGAGTACAATGATGAGTATTAAAGAGTATAATGATGAGCATTTAAGAGTGCAATGATGAGTATTAAAGAGTATGATGATGAGTACTTGAGAGCATAATGATGAGTATTAAAGAGTACAATGATGAGTATTAAAGAGTACAATGATGAGTACTAAAGAGCATAATGGTGAGTATTAAATAAATTGATGAGCATTAAAGAGTACAATGATGAGTATTTAGGTGTATAATGATGAATATTAAGGCGTATGATGAACATTAAAGAGTACAACGATGAGTATTAAAGAGTATAATGATGAGTATTTAAGGGTACAATGATGAGTATTAAAGAGTACAATGGCGAGTATTAAAGAGTACAATGATGAGTATTAAAGAGTACAATGGTGAGTATTAAAGAGTATAATGAGTATTAAAGAGATTGATGAGCATTAAAGGGCACAATGATGAGTATTAAAGAGTATAATGATGAGTATTTAAGAGTATAATGATGAATATTAAAGAGTATAATGATGAGTATCAAAGAGTATAATGATGAGTATCAAAGAGTGCAATGATGAGTATTAAAGAGTATGATGATGAGTATTAAAGACTATGATGATGAGTACTTGAGAGCATAATGATGAGCATTAAAGAGTACAATGATGAGTATTAAAGAGCATAATGGTGAGTATTAAAGAGATTGATGAGCA
>NC_084565.2:4342500-4430000 GCF_033978685.3 Nerophis lumbriciformis
AAGTAATATTCTAATTTTGTGACACACGGAATTTTGGATTTTCATTTGTTGCCACTTCAAATCATCAAAATTAAATGAAATAAACATTTGAATGCATCAGTCTGTGTGCAATGAATAAATATAATGTACAAGTTACACCTTTTGAATGCAATTACTGAAATAAATCAAGTTTTTCAAAATATTCTAATTTACTGGCTTTTACCTGTATATATATATATATGTATATATATGTATATACATACATAGTGTAGATGTGTATATAGTAGATGTGAGGTTGGTGTAATGCAAGATGAAGTTGATGTTTACATTGTCAGCAGAGACCAAACAGCCAACAGCCTGCAGGGGACAGAAAGTATCATATTGTCCATAGAAGTGACCACTGCTGGGGTTCCACATGTAGTACACACTCTCCTCCTGGGTCAGCACGTACGCACTGCAACCCTACACACACACACAATAAGCATTGTCAGTACAGTAAACACCAAAGACACACAACAAATACGACAAAGACACAACGATTACAACAAAGACACACAACAAATACCACAAAGACACACAATGAATATGACAAAGACACACAATGAATAACAAAGACAGACAACAAATACGACAAAGACAGACAACGAATATGACCAAGACACACAATGAATACGACAAAGACACACAATGAATACAACAAAGATGGACAACGAATATGACCAAGACACACAATGAATACGACAAAGACACACAATGAATACGACAAAGACAGAAAACGAATACGACAAAGACACACAATGAATATGACAAAGACACACAATACGACAGACACACAACGAATATGACAAAGACAATGAATACCACAAAGACAGACAATGAATACGACAAAGACACACAATGAATCCGACAGACACACAACGAATATGACAAAGACAATGAATACCACAAAGACAGACAATGAATACGACAAAGACACACAATGAATCCGACAAAGACAGACAACGAATCCGACAAAGACACACAAGGAATACGACAAAGACACACAATGAATACGACAAAGACACACAATGAATACGACAAAGACACACAATGAATACGACAAAGACACACAATGAATCTGACAAAGACACACAATGAATACGAAAATGACACACAATGAATACCACAAAGACACACAATGAATACGAAAATGACACACAATGAATACGACAGACACACAACGAATATGACAAAGACAATGAATACCACAAAGACAGACAATGAATACGACAAAGACACACAATGAATCCGACAAAGACACACAATGAATACGACAAAGACACACAACGAATACGACAAAGACACACAACGAATATGACAAAGACACACAACGAATACGACAAAGACACACAATGAATACGACAAAGACACAATGAATACGACAAAGGCACACAATGAATACGACAAAGATGGACAACGAATATGACCAAGACACACAATGAATACGACAAAGACACACAAGGAATACGACAAAGACAGAAAACGAATACGACAAAGACACACAATGAATATGACAAAGACACACAATACGACAGACACACAACGAATATGACAAAGACAATGAATACCACAAAGACAGACAATGAATACGACAAAGACACACAATGAATCCGACAGACACACAACGAATATGACAAAGACAATGAATACCACAAAGACAGACAATGAATACGACAAAGACACACAATGAATCCGACAAAGACAGACAACGAATCCGACAAAGACACACAAGGAATACGACAAAGACACACAAGGAATACGACAAAGACACACAATGAATACGACAAAGACACACAATGAATCTGACAAAGACACACAATGAATCTGACAAAGACACACAATGAATACGAAAATGACACACAATGAATACCACAAAGACACACAATGAATACGAAAATGACACACAATGAATACGACAGACACACAACGAATATGACAAAGACAATGAATACCACAAAGACAGACAATGAATACGACAAAGACACACAATGAATCCGACAGACACACAACGAATATGACAAAGACAATGAATACCACAAAGACAGACAATGAATACGACAAAGACACACAATGAATCCGACAAAGACAGACAACGAATCCGACAAAGACACACAAGGAATACGACAAAGACACACAATGAATACGACAAAGACACACAATGAATACGACAAAGACACACAATGAATCTGACAAAGACACACAATGAATCTGACAAAGACACACAATGAATACGAAAATGACACACAATGAATACCACAAAGACACACAATGAATACGAAAATGACACACAATGAATACGACAGACACACAACGAATATGACAAAGACAATGAATACCACAAAGACAGACAATGAATACGACAAAGACACACAATGAATCCGACAAAGACACACAATGAATACGACAAAGACACACAACGAATACGACAAAGACACACAACGAATATGACAAAGACACACAATGAATACGACAAAGACACACAATGAATACGACAAAGACACAATGAATACGACAAAGGCACACAATGAATACGACAAAGACACACAATGAATATGACAGACACACAATGAATACCATGAGTACAATAGCGAGAAGAGAAACACAACACAGTTGTGTAACTACACACACACCTCAGGAATGGCGTTGCCGATGATAAGCCACGCCTTCTTTCCCAGAAAGAGGAAGTAGTTGCACAACAAGACAGCATGTTCCTCCTCATCACCTGCTAGTAACGTCAGGAATTGCTGCAAGAACATACATATTGTAATGTTGTTGATTCTCTTCTTCTTCTCCTCTCTGTGTGTACTCATGTTGTTACTATTAATAACTTCATCTATTTAATATTTACTATTACATGGCAGTATACATGACTACTAGTTAGTCACAATACTTACATTACTACGAGTTAGTGAGTATACTGACATGACATACATGACTACTAGTTAGTAGTCTGAATACTTACATGACTAGTAGTTAGTAATTAATAAATTAATGAAAGTGCACATGGCTGCTAGTTAGTAATGAGTATACTTACATGACAGTGTACATAACTACTAGTTAGTAGTGTTAGTAGTCAATGCCTACATGACTACTATTTAGTAGTCAATACTTACATGACTATTAGTAGTCGGTATACTTACATGCCATTATACAGGTAAAAGCCAGTAAATTAGAATATTTTGAAAAACTTGATTTATTTCAGTAATTGCATTCAAAAGGTGTAACTTGTACATTATATTTATTCATTGCACACAGACTGATGCATTCAAATGTTTATTTCATTTAATTTTGATGATTTGAAGTGGCAACAAATGAAAATCCAAAATTCCGTGTGTCACAAAATTAGAATATTACTTAAGGCTAATACAAAAAAGGGATTTTTAGAAATGTTGGCCAACTGAAAAGTATGAAAATGAAAAATATGAGCATGTACAATACTCAATACTTAGTTGGAGCTCCTTTTGCCTCAATTACTGCGTTAATGCGGCGTGGCATGGAGTCGATGAGTTTCTGGCACTGCTCAGGTGTTATGAGAGCCCAGGTTGCTCTGATAGTGGCCTTCAACTCTTCTGCCTTTTTGGGTCTGGCATTCTGCATCTTCCTTTTCACAATACCCCACAGATTTTCTATGGGGCTAAGGTCAGGGGAGTTGGCGGGCCAATTTAGAACAGAAATACCATGGTCCGTAAACCAGGCACGGGTAGATTTTGCGCTGTGTGCAGGCGCCAAGTCCTGTTGGAACTTGAAATCTCCATCTCCATAGAGCAGGTCAGCAGCAGGAAGCATGAAGTGCTCTAAAACTTGCTGGTAGACGGCTGCGTTGACCCTGGATCTTAGGAAACAGAGTGGACCGACACCAGCAGATGACATGGCACCCCAAACCATCACTGATGGTGGAAACTTTACACTAGACTTCAGGCAACGTGGATCCTGTGCCTCTCCTGTCTTCCTCCAGACTCTGGGACCTCGATTTCCAAAGGAAATGCAAAATTTGCATGGTTGGGTGATGGTTTGGGGTGCCATGTCATCTGCTGGTGTCGGTCCACTCTGTTTCCTGAGATCCAGGGTCAACGCAGCCGTCTACCAGCAAGTTTTAGAGCACTTCATGCTTCCTGCTGCTGACCTGCTCTATGGAGATGGAGATTTCAAGTTCCAACAGGACTTGGCGCCTGCACACAGCGCAAAATCTACCCGTGCCTGGTTTACGGACCATGGTATTTCTGTTCTAAATTGGCCCGCCAACTCCCCTGACCTTAGCCCCATAGAAAATCTGTGGGGTATTGTGAAAAGGAAGATGCAGAATGCCAGACCCAAAAACGCAGAAGAGTTGAAGGCCACTATCAGAGCAACCTGGGCTCTCATAACACCTGAGCAGTGCCAGAAACTCATCGACTCCATGCCACGCCGCATTAACGCAGTAATTGAGGCAAAAGGAGCTCCAACCAAGTATTGAGTATTGTACATGCTCATATTTTTCATTTTCATACTTTTCAGTTGGCCAACATTTCTAAAAATCCCTTTTTTGTATTAGCCTTAAGTAATATTCTAATTTTGTGACACACGGAATTTTGGATTTTCATTTGTTGCCACTTCAAATCATCAAAATTAAATGAAATAAACATTTGAATGCATCAGTCTGTGTGCAATGAATAAATATAATGTACAAGTTACACCTTTTGAATGCAATTACTGAAATAAATCAAGTTTTTCAAAATATTCTAATTTACTGGCTTTTACCTGTACATGACTACTAGTGAGTAGTGGTAAGTAGTCAGCATAATTAGTAGTGAGTATACTTACATGGCAGTATACAAGTCTACTACTTAGTAGTAGTCAGAATACTTACATTACTACTAGTTAGTAGTGAGTATACTTATATTATGTATCCATGACCAATAGTTAGCAGTGAGTCTACTTACAAGACATATACATGCCTACTAGTTAGTAGTCAATACGTACATTACTACTAGTTAGTAGTGAGTATGTTTACATGGTGTATCTGTGACTCCTAGTTAGCAGTGATTAGTAGACACTACTTACTGACTACTGGTTAGTAGTGAATATACTTACATTACATTATACACAACTACTAGTTAGTCATGGTAAGTAGTCAGAATACTTACATGACTACTAGTTAGTATTGAGTATACTAAATGAAAGTGCACATGACTACTAATTAATGGTGAATACACTTACATGACAGGATACATGACTACTAGGAAGTAGTGGTTAGTAGACATAATTCTTCCATGACTACTTGTTAGTGGTGAGACTACTTCCATGACTACTAGTATTGAGTATACTTAATGAAAGTGCACATGACTACTAGTTAGTGGTGAATATACTTACATGACGACTTGTAAGTAGTGGTTAGTAGACTGAATACTTCCATGACTACTAGTTAGTAGTGAGTAAATTAATGAAAGTTCACATGGCTGCTAGTTAGTAATGAGTATACTTACATGACAGTGTACATAACTGCTAGTTAGTAGTATTAGTAGTCAATACTTACATGACTATTATTAGTCGGTATACTTACATGCCATTAAACATGCCTACTAGTTAGTAGTGGTAAGTAGTCAGCATACTTACATGCCTACTAGTTAGTAGCAGTTAGTAATGAGTATACTTACATGAATACTAGTTAGTAGTGATCAAACTTAATGAAAGTGCACATGGCTACCAGTTAGTGATGAGTATACTTACATGACTACTAGTAGTGGGTATACTTGCATGCCAGTATACATGACTACTAATTAGTAGTGGTAAGTAGTCAGAATACTTACATTGCTACTAGTTAGTGGCAGTTAGTGCTGAGTATACTTACATTACTACTAATTAGTAGTGAGTATACTTGCATGGCAGTATAAAGTCTACTAATTAGTAGTAGTCATAATACTTACATTACTACTAGTTAGTAGTGAGTATACTTACATTATGTATACATAACTACTAGTTAGCAATGAGTGTACTTACAAGACGTATACATGCCTACTAGTTAGTAGTCAATACTTACATTAGTAGTGAGTATATTTACATGGTGTATATGTGACTACTAGTTAGTAGTGATTAGTATACACTACTTACCCGACTACTGGTTAGTAGTGAGTATACTTACATGACGTGATACACAACTACTACTTAGTCATGGTAAGTAGTCAGAATACTTACATGACTACTAGCTAGTATTGAGTATACTTAATGAAAGTGCGCATAACTACTAATTAATGGTGAATACACTTACATGACAGTATACATGACTACTAGTAAGTAGTGGTTAGTAGACATTATACTTCCATGACTACTTGTTAGTGGTGAGTCTACTTCCATGACTACTAGTTAGTATTGAGTATACTTAATGAACGTGCACATGACTACTAGTTAATGGTGAATATACTTCCATGACGGTAGACATGACTACTAGTAAGTAGTGGTTAGTAGACATATGTTCTTGACTACTAGTTAGTAGTGAGTAAATTAATGAAAGTTCACATGACTGCTAGTTAGTAATGAGTATACTTACATGACAGTGTACATAACTACTAGTTAGTAGTGTTGGTAGTCAATGCTTACTTGACTACTATTTAGTAGTCAATACTTACATGACTACTAGTAGTGGGTATACTTACATGCCATTATACATGACTACTAAACAGAAGTGGTAAGTAGTCAGCATACTTACATGGCTACTAGTTAGTAGCAGTTAGTGATGAGTACACTTACATGATTACTAGTTAGTAGTGCTCATACTTAATGAAAGTGCACATGGCTACCAGTTAGTAATGAGTATACTTACATGACAATATAAATAACTACTACTTAGTAGTCAATACTTACATGACTACTAGTAGTGGGTATACTTACATGCCAGTATACATGACTACTAATTAGTAGTGGTAAGTAGTCAGAATACTTACATTGCTACAAGTTAGTGGCAGTTAGTGCTGAGTATGCTTACATTACTACTAATTGGTAGTGAATATACTTACATGGCAGTAAAAAAAAAGTCTAATAGTTAGTAGTAGTCATAATAATTACATTACTACTACTTAGTAGTGAGTATACTTATATTATGTATACATGACTACTACTTAGCAGTGAGTGTACTTACAAGACTTACATGCCTACTAGTTAGTAGTCCATACTTACATTAGTAGTGAGTATGTTTACATGGTGTATACGTGACTACTAGTTAGTAGTGATTAGTAGACACTACTTACACGACTACTGGTTAGTAGTGAGTATACTTACATGACATGATACACAACTAATAGTCATGGTAAGTAGTCAGAATACTTACATGACTACTAGTTAGCATTGAGTATACTTAATGAAAGTGCACATGACTACTAATTAATGCTGAATACACTTACATGACAGTATACATGACTACTAGTAATTAGTGGTTAGTAGACAGTAGATAATACTTCCATGACTACTAGTTAGTGTTTAGTTGTACTTGTGCAATGACAATAAAGACCTATCCTATCCTGGTGAGTGTACTTCCTGACTACTAGTTAGTGTACTCACATCACAGGTGCTCCACAGGTCACAGATGGCAGCAAAGGAGACTCTGTCTGGCAGAGAAGGGATGAGCGACACAAAGCGAGCCACTTGAGCCTGCGTGAGAGGACAATGTTTAGGACGTGATAGGACAATGTTTAGGACGTGATAGGACAATGTTTAGGACGTGAGAGGACAATGTTTAGGACGTGAGAGGACAATGTTTAGGACGTGATAGGACAATGTTTAGGACGTGAGAGGACAATGTTTAGGACGTGAGAGGACAATGTTTAGGACGTGTGAGGACAATGTTTAGGACGTGATAGGACAATGTTTAGGACGTGAGAGGACAATGTTTAGGACGTGAGAGGACAATGTTTAGGATGTGAGAGGACGACGTTTAGGACGTGAGAGGACAATGTTTAAGACGTGAGAGGACAATGTTTAGGACGTGAGAGGACAATGTTTAGGATGTGTGACGACAACGTTTAGGACGTGTGACGACGACGTTTAGGACGTGAGAGGACGACGTTTAGGACGTGAGAGGACAACGTTTAGGACGTGAGAGGACAACGTTTAGGACGTGAGAGGACAATGTTTAGGACGTGAGAGGACAATGTTTAGGACGTGAGAGGACAATGTTTAGGACGTGAGAGGACAATGTTTAGGACGTGAGAGGACAATGTTTAGGACGTGAGAGGACAATGTTTAGGATGTGTGAGGACAATGTTTAGGACGTGAGAGGACAACGTTTAGGACGTGTGAGGACAACGTTTAGGACGTGTGAGGACAACGTTTAGGACGTGAGAGGACAATGCTTAGGACGTGAGAGGACAATGTTTAGGACGTGTGAAGACAATGTTTAGGACGTGAGAGGACAATGTTTAGGACGTGAGAGGACAATGTTTAGGATGTGTGAGGACAACGTTTAGGACGTGAGAGGACAACGTTTAGGACGTGAGAGGACAACGTTTAGGATGTGTGACGACGACGTTTAGGACGTGAGAGGACGACGTTTAAGACGTGAGAGGACAACGTTTAAGATGTGTGAAGACAACGTTTAGGACGTGTGAGGACAATGTTTAGGACGTGTGAGGACAATGTTTAGGACGTGAGAGGACAATGTTTAGGATGTGTGAAGACAACGTTTAGGATGTGTGAGGACAATGTTTAGGACGTGAGAGGACAATGTTTAGGACGTGTGACGACAACGTTTAGGACGTGAGAGGACAATGTTTAGGATGTGTGAGGACAATGTTTAGGACGTGAGAGGACAACGTTTAGGACGTGAGAGGACAACGTTTAGGACGTGAGAGGACAACGTTTAGGACGTGTGAGGACAATGTTTAGGACGTGTGAAGACAACGTTTAGGACGTGAGAGGACAATGTTTAGGATGTGTGAGGACAATGTTTAGGACGTGAGAGGACAACGTTTAGGACGTGAGAGGACAACGTTTAGGACGTGAGAGGACAACGTTTAGGACGTGTGAAGACAATGTTTAGGACGTGAGAGGACAATATTTAGGACGTGAGAGGACAAGGTTTAGGACGTGTGAGGACAACGTTTAGGACGTGAGAGGACAACGTTTAGGACGTGAGAGGACAATGTTTAGGACGTGTGAGGAGAATGCTTAGGACGTGTGAGGAGGACAATGTTTAGGATGTGTGACGACAACGTTTAGGACGTGAGAGGACAATGTTTAGGACGTGTGAGGACAATGTTTAGGACGTGAGAGGACAACGTTTAGGACGTGAGAGGACAATGTTTAGGACGTGAGAGGACAATGTTTAGGATGTGTGAGGACAATGTTTAGGACGTGTGAGGACAACGTTTAGGACGTGAGAGGACAACGCTTAGGGCGTGTGAGGACAACGTTTAGGACGTGTGAGGACAACGTTTAAGACGTGTGAGGACAATGTTTAGGACGTGTGAGGACAATGTTTAGGACGTGAGAGGACAATGTTTAGGACGTGTGAGGACAACGTTTAGGACGTGTGACGACAACGTTTAGGACGTGTGAGGACAATGTTTAGGACGTGAGAGGACAATGTTTAGGACGTGAGAGGACAATGTTTAGGACGTGAGAGGACAATGTTTAGGATGTTAGAGGACAATGTTTAAGACGTGAGAGGACAATGTTTAGGACGTGAGAGGACAATGTTTAGGACGTGTGAGGACAACGTTTAGGACGTGAGAGGACAATGTTTAGGACGTGAGAGGACAATGTTTAGGACGTGAGAGGACAATGTTTAGGACATGTGAGGACAATGTTTAGGACGTGAGAGGACAATGTTTAGGACAGTGTGTAGGAGAAGAGGTCACATGACTCACGGCGGCCGCAGCAGGGTTGTCCGGGAAGGCGTCCAGCAGTTCCTGGGGGGGGTTGAGGGGGCGCAGGTACCTGCTGATGAAGACGGTCTTGCCATTGAGGTCTATGACGGTGGTGGTGCAGACTCTGCCTGGGAACTCGCTCTGTGCCAGCCTCTCAAACCTCTCTGACGCCTGCAGCAGACCCTCGTCCTCCTGGCTGTCCAACTGCAGCAGGGGGGGGGGGGGGGGTCAGCATGTGCGTGTGCGTGTGTGTGTGTGTGTGTGTGTGTGTGGCATGCTGTTACCTTCAGTTCCTTGATCTACAACATGCACAGGAACACGGCAGAGATGAAAGACACAAGGGACAACATGTAGCAAATGATGCAACAATAACATCTAAGCACTTTCTACAACCTTTCACTTCATGGTTTTTAGGACTGACAAGGCTTCGCTACACATTTTCAAATAGAGCTCTTTTTGTCAGTGACAGAGGGGGGAGTTGTTTTTCTTCAGGGAATATGCTAACCTAGCATTTTTAAATGTAATGCTAGCATGTAGCTCACATATCTATGCTAATGTTGCTGTTCTAACATGATGTTCAAATGTAATGTTAGCATTTAGCTCACCCAGCTATGCTAGTTTTGCTAATCTAGCATGATGTTAAAATGTATTGTTAGCACATAGCTCATATAACTATGTTAACATTGCTAACCTAGCATGATGTTAGAATGTAATGTTAGCACGTAGCTCATATAATTATGTTAATGTTGCTAACTAGGCATGATGTTAGAACGTAACGTTAGCATTTAGCTCACATAACTATGCTAATTTTGCTAACTTAGCATGATAAAATGTAATTTTTGCATGTAGCTCACATTGCTATGCTAATGTTGCTGTTCCAGCATGATGTTAAAATGTATTGTTAATATTGCTAACTTAGCATGATGTTAGAACGTAATATTAGCATGTAGCTCTCCTAGCTATGCTAATTTTGCTAACTTAGCATGATGTTAAAATGTAATGTTAGCGTGTAGCTCACATAGCTATGCTAATGTTGCTAACCTAGCATGATGTTAAAATGTAATGTTAGCGTGTAGCTCACATAGCTATGCTAATGTTGCTAACCTAGCATGATGTTAAAATGTAATGTTAGCGTGTAGAGCAAATAGCTA
Source organism: Nerophis lumbriciformis (assembly GCF_033978685.3). Classification (NCBI taxonomy): domain Eukaryota; kingdom Metazoa; phylum Chordata; class Actinopteri; order Syngnathiformes; family Syngnathidae; genus Nerophis; species Nerophis lumbriciformis. The sequence continues at coordinate 4,353,506 of NC_084565.2, forward strand.
TGCTAGTGTTGCTAATGTTTGTGTCCCACTCCTTAATGTTACATAGTTGTATGTGATACATGACATATATTATTACACTGGACAAGTACACAGTTACAGTGTATATGTCAAAAGTACACAATAGTACTTCTTGGATACACACACTCTGTCAGAGACAAACATAGCTTATTAGCATAAAAGCTACACACACAGTAGTGTTTACTAAAATTGCTTTTCCAGCTGAACTACAAGACACTAACAATACACTCGTGTGTACTCCTGTAGTATAGTACACAATACACAAGTGTGTACTGCTGTAGTATAGTACACAATACATTTGTGTGTACTCCTGTAGTATAGTACACAATACACTAGTGTGTACTGCTGTAGTATAGTACACGATACACTAGTGTGTACTCCTGTAGTATAGTACACAATACATTAGTGTGTACTCCTTAGTATAGTACACAATACATTAGCGTGTACTGCTGTAGTATAGTACATAATACACTAGTGTGTACTCCTGTAGTATAGTACACAATACATTAGAGTGTACTGCTGTAGTATAGTACACAATACACTAGTGTGTACTCCTGTAGTATAGTACACAATACACTAGTGTGTACTCCTGTAGTATAATACACAATACATTAGTGTGTACTCCTTAGTATAGTACACAATACATTAGAGTGTACTGCTGTAGTATAGTACACAATACACAAGTGTGTACTGCTGTAGTATAGTACACAATACACTAGTGTGTACTCCTGTAGTATAGTACACAATACACTAGTGTGTACTCCTGTAGTATAATACACAATACATTAGTGTGTACTCCTTAGTATAGTACACAATACATTAGAGTGTACTGCTGTAGTATAGTACACGATACACTAGTGTGTACTCCTGTAGTATAGTACACAATACATTAGTGTGTACTCCTTAGTATAGTACACAATACATTAGCGTGTACTGCTGTAGTATAGTACATAATACACTAGTGTGTACTCCTGTAGTATAGTACACAATACATTAGAGTGTACTGCTGTAGTATAGTACACAATACACTAGTGTGTACTCCTGTAGTATAGTACACAATACACTAGTGTGTACTCCTGTAGTATAATACACAATACATTAGTGTGTACTCCTTAGTATAGTACACAATACATTAGAGTGTACTGCTGTAGTATAGTACACAATACAAAAGTGTGTACTGCTGTAGTATAGTACACAATACACTAGTGTGTACTCCTGTAGTATAGTACACAATACACTAGTGTGTACTCCTGTAGTATAATACACAATACATTAGTGTGTACTCCTTAGTATAGTACACAATACATTAGAGTGTACTGCTGTAGTATAGTACACAATACACAAGTGTGTACTGCTGTAGTATAGTACACAATACACTAGTGTGTACTCCTGTAGTATAGTACACAATACACTAGTGTGTACTCCTGTAGTATAATACACAATACATTAGTGTGTACTCCTTAGTATAGTACACAATACATTAGAGTGTACTGCTGTAGTATAGTACACAATACACTAGTGTGTACTCCTGTAGTATAGTACACAATACACTAGTGTGTACTCCTGTTGTATAGTACACAATACATTAGTGTGTACTCCTGTAGTATAGTACACAATACATTAGCGTGTACTGCTGTAGTATAGTACACAATACATTAGTGTGTACTCCTGTAGTATAGTACACAATACATTAGAGTGTACTCCTGTAGTATAGTACACAATACATTAGAGTGTACTCCTGTAGTATACTACACAATACATTGGAGTGTACTCCTGTAGTATACTACACTATACACTAGTTTGTACTCCTGTAGTATAGTACACAATACACTAGTGTGTACTCCTGTAGTATAGTACACAATACACTAGTGTGTACTCCTGTAGTATAGTACACAATACACTAGTGTGTATTCCTGTAGTATAGTACAGTAAAGTAGTGTACTACTTAAGTATGTATTGTCCCTTGCAGTGAAAGACAATCATGCAAAGAAGACAGGAAGGAACTCTATGCCATGCATCTAAACTACTTCCTGGTGTGATCATGCTAGCTGCATCTAAACTACTTCCTGGTGTGATCATGCTAGCTGCATCTAAACTACTTCCTGGTGTGACCATGCTACCTGCATCTAAACTACTTCCTGGTGTGACCATGCTAGCTGCATCTAAACTACTTCCTGGTGTGACCATGCTAGCTGCATCTAAACTACTTCCTGGTGTGATCATGCTAGCTGCATCTAAACTACTTCCTGGTGTGACCATGCTAGCTGCATCTAAACTACTTCCTGGTGTGACCATGCTAGCTGCATCTAAACTACTTCCTGGTGTGATCATGCTAGCTGCATCTAAACTACTTCCTGGTGTGACCATGCTAGCTGCATCTAAACTACTTCCTGGTGTGACCATGCTAGCTGCATCTAAACTACTTCCTGGTGTGACCATGCTAGCTGCATCTAAACTACTTCCTGGTGTGACCATGCTAGCTGCATCTAAACTACTTCCTGGTGTGACCATGCTAGCTGCATCTAAACTACTTCCTGATGTGACCATGCTAGCTGCATCTAAACTACTTCCTGGTGTGACCATGCTAGCTGTATCTAAACTACTTCCTGGTGTGACCATGCTAGCTGCATCTAAACTACTTCCTGGTGTGACCATGCTAGCTGCATCTATACTACTTCCTGGTGTGATCATGCTAGCTGCATCTAAACTACATCCTGGTGTGATCATGCTAGCCGCATCTAAACTACTTCCTGATGTGACCATGCTAGCTGCATCTAAACTACTTCCTGGTGTGATCATGCTAGCTGCATCTAAACTACTTCCTGGTGTGACCATGCTAGCTGCATCTAAACTACTTCCTGGTGTGATCATGCTAGCCGCATCTAAACTACTTCCTGGTGTGAGACCTTCTCCCTGATGGACTCCCCAGGTAGCAGTTGAGGCTCGATGGTGATGAAGAGTGTGATGAAGGCTCCCTCACAGAGGCTCCGCAGGTTGTCATAGGCGCCATTGTTGCCATGGCTACGCTCCTTGCTGTAGCCTAGCAACACGGCGGGTGTGTTCACTTTGAAGGTTCCATCAATCTGCCCACACACATGAATACAACAATACACTAGTGTAGTGCAACATGGATGTTATTGTGTACCACTTATTGTATGGTCTGTGTGTGACACAACATGAGTGTGTAGCATGTATTTATGGTCTGTGTGTGACACAACATGAGTGTGTAGCATGTATTTATGGTCTGTGTGTGACACAACATGAATGTGTAGCATGTATTTATGGTCTGCGTGACGCAACATGAATGTGTAGCATGTATTTATGGTCTGTGTGACGCAACATGAATGTGTAGCATGTATTTATGGTCTGTGTGTGACACAACATGAGTGTGTAGCATGTATTTATGTTCTGTGCGTGACACAACATAAGTGTGTAGCATGTATTTATGGTCTGTGTGTGACACAACATGAATGTGTAGCATGTATTTATGGTCTGTATGTGACACAACATGAATGTGTAGCATGTATTTATGGTCTGTGTGTGACACAACATGAGTGTGTAGCATGTATTTATGTTCTGTGCGTGACACAACATAAGTGTGTAGCATGTATTTATGGTCTGTGTGTGACACAACATGAATGTGTAGCATGTATTTATGGTCTGTATGTGACACAACATGAATGTGTAGCATGTATTTATGGTCTGTGTGTGACACAACATGAGTGTGTAGCATGTATTTTATGTTCTGTGTGTGACACAACATGAGTGTGTAGCATGTATTTATGGTCTGTGTGTGACACAACATGAATGTGTAGCATGTATTTATGGTCTGTGTGTGACGCAACATGAATGTGTAGCATGTATTTATGGTCTGTGTGTGACACAACATGAGTGTGTAGCATGTATTTTATGTTCTGTGTGTGACGCAACACGAATGTGTAACATGTATTTTATTTTCTGTGTGTGACAACATGAGTGTGTAGCATGTATTTATGGTCTGTGTGTGACACAACATGATGTGTAGCATGTATTTATGGTCTGTGTGTGACACAACATGAGTGTGTAGCATGTATTTATGTTCTGTGTGTGACACAACATGAATGTGTAGCATGTATTTTTGGTCTGTGTGTGACGCAACACGAATGTGTAACATGTATTTTATGTTCTGTGTGTGACACAACATGAGTGTGTAGCATGTATTTTATGTTATGTGTGTGACACAACATGAATGCGTAGCATGTATTTATGGTCTGTGTGTGACACAACATGAATGTGTAGCATGTATTTATGGTCTGTGTGTGACACAACATGAATGTGTAGCATGTATTTATGGTCTGTGTGTGACACAACATGAGTGTGTAGCATGTATTTTATGTTCTGTGTGTGACACAACATGAGTGTGTAGCATGTATTTATGGTCTGTGTGTGACACAACATGAATGTGTAGCATGTATTTATGGTCTGTATGTGACACAACATGAATGTGTAGCATGTATTTATGGTCTGTGTGTGACACAACATGAGTGTGTAGCATGTATTTTATGTTCTGTGTGTGACACAACATGAGTGTGTAGCATGTATTTATGGTCTGTGTGTGACACAACATGAATGTGTAGCATGTATTTATGGTCTGTGTGTGACGCAACATGAATGTGTAGCATGTATTTATGGTCTGTGTGTGACACAACATGAGTGTGTAGCATGTATTTTATGTTCTGTGTGTGACGCAACACGAATGTGTAACATGTATTTTATTTTCTGTGTGTGACAACATGAGTGTGTAGCATGTATTTATGGTCTGTGTGTGACACAACATGATGTGTAGCATGTATTTATGGTCTGTGTGTGACACAACATGAGTGTGTAGCATGTATTTATGTTCTGTGTGTGACACAACATGAATGTGTAGCATGTATTTTTGGTCTGTGTGTGACGCAACACGAATGTGTAACATGTATTTTATGTTCTGTGTGTGACACAACATGAGTGTGTAGCATGTATTTTATGTTATGTGTGTGACACAACATGAATGCGTAGCATGTATTTATGGTCTGTGTGTGACACAACATGAATGTGTAGCATGTATTTATGGTCTGTGTGTGACACAACATGAGTGTGTAGCATGCATTTATGGTCGGTGTGTGACGCAGCATGAATGTGTAGCATGTGGCGGGCACTAGGACCATGCTCACACTCAGCAGAATGGGTGTGGTTTGTGTGTCTTCTTGGGCACACTATAAAAGTGCATATTTTGTATTATTGTACATTCTCATGTTGGCAGTCTTACAATAAAGACCTGAGAGAAACAACGCTGTGTTTCTTGCATTTGCCACAAGCATGTATTTATGATCTGTGTGTGACACAACATGAATGTGTAGCATGTATTTATGGTCTGTGTGTGACGCAACATGAATGTGTAGCATGTATTTATGGTCTGTGTGTGACACAACATGAATGTGTAGCATGTATTTATGGTCTGTGTGTGACACAACATGAATGTGTAGCATGTATTTATGGTCTGTGTGTGACACAACATGAATGTGTAGCATGTATTTATGGTCTGTGTGTGACACAACATGAATGTGTAGCATGTATTTATGGTCTGTGTGTGACACAACATGAATGTGTAGCATGTATTTATGGTCTGTGTGTGACACAACATGAATGTGTAGCATGTATTTATGGTCTGTGTGTGACACAACATGGATGTGTAACATGTATTTATGGTCTGTGTGTGACAGAACATGAATGTGTAGCATGTATTTATGGTCTGTGTGTGACACAACATGAATGTGTAGCATGTATTTATAGTCTGTGTGTGACGCAACATGAGTGTGTAGCATGTCCTTAATGGTCTGTGTGTGACACAACAGGAGTGTGTAGCATGTCTTTAATGGCCTGTGTGTGACACAACATGAGTGTGTAGCATGTCTTTAATGGTCTGTGTGTGACACAACATGAATGTGTAGCATGTATTTTTGGTCTGTGTGTGACGCAACACGAATGTGTAGCATGTATTTTATGTTCTGTGTGTGACACAACATGAATGCGTAGCATGTATTTATGGTCTGTGTGTGACGCAACATGAATGCGTAGCATGTATTTATGGTCTGTGTGTGACGCAACATGAATGTGTAGCATGTATTTATGGTCTGTGTGTGACACAACATGAGTGTGTAGCATGCATTTATGGTCGGTGTGTGACGCAGCATGAATGTGTAGCATGTATTTATGGTCTGTGTGTGACGCAACATGAATGCGTAGCATGTATTTATGGTCTGTGTGTGACGCAACATGAATGTGTAGCATGTATTTATGGTCTGTGTGTGACACAACATGAGTGTGTAGCATGCATTTATGGTCGGTGTGTGACGCAGCATGAATGTGTAGCATGTATTTATGTTCTGTATGTGACACAACATGAGTGTGTAGCATGTATTTATGTTCTGTGTGTGACACAACATGAATGTGTAGCATGTATTTATGGTCTGTGTGTGACACAACATGAGTGTGTAGCATGTCTTTAATGGTCTGTGTGTGACGCAACATGAATGTGTAGCATGTATTTATGGTCTGTGTGTGACACAACATGAGTGTGTAGCATGTATTTATGGTCTGTGTGTGACACATGAATGTGTAGCATGTATTTATGGTCTGTGTGTGACACAACATGAATGTGTAGCATGTATTTATGGTCTGTGTGTGACACAACATGAGTGTGTAGCATGTCCTTAATGGTCTGTGTGTGACACAACATGAATGTGTAGCATGTCCTTAATGGTCTGTGTGTGACACAACAGGAGTGTGTAGCATGTCTTTAATGGCCTGTGTGTAACACAACATGAGTGTGTAGCATGTCTTTAATGGTCTGTGTGTGACACAACATGAATGTGTAGCATGTATTTTTGGTCTGTGTGTGACGCAACACGAATGTGTAGCATGTATTTTATGTTATGTGTGTGACACAACATGAATGCGTAGCATGTATTTATGGTCTGTGTGTGACGCAACATGAATGTGTAGCATGTATTTATGGTCTGTGTGTGACACAACATGAGTGTGTAGCATGCATTTATGGTCGGTGTGTGACGCAGCATGAATGTGTAGCATGTATTTATGTTCTGTATGTGACACAACATGAGTGTGTAGCATGTATTTATGTTCTGTGTGTGACACAACATGAATGTGTAGCATGTATTTATGGTCTGTGTGTGACACAACATGAGTGTGTAGCATGTCTTTAATGGTCTGTGTGTGACGCAACATGAATGTGTAGCATGTATTTATGGTCTGTGTGTGACACAACATGAATGTGTAGCATGTATTTATGGTCTGTGTGTGACGCAACATGAATGTGTAGCATGTATTTATGGTCTGTGTGTGACGCAACATGAATGTGTAGCATGTATTTATGGTCTGTGTGTGACACAACATGAATGTGTAGCATGTATTTATGGTCTGTGTGTGACACAACATGAATGTGTAGCATGTATTTATGGTCTGTGTGTGACGCAACATGAATGTGTAGCATGTATTTATGGTCTGTGTGTGACACAACATGAATGTGTAGCATGTATTTATGGTCTGTGTGTGACACAACATGAATGTGTAGCATGTATTTATGGTCTGTGTGTGACACAACATGGATGTGTAACATGTATTTATGGTCTGTGTGTGACAGAACATGAATGTGTAGCATGTATTTATGGTCTGTGTGTGACACAACATGAATGTGTAGCATGTATTTATAGTCTGTGTGTGACGCAACATGAGTGTGTAGCATGTCCTTAATGGTCTGTGTGTGACACAACATGAGTGTGTAGCATGTCTTTAATGGCCTGTGTGTGACACAACATGAGTGTGTAGCATGTCTTTAATGGTCTGTGTGTGACACAACATGAATGTGTAGCATGTATTTTTGGTCTGTGTGTGACGCAACACGAATGTGTAGCATGTATTTTATGTTATGTGTGTGACACACCATGAATGCGTAGCATGTATTTATGGTCTGTGTGTGACGCAACATGAATGTGTAGCATGTATTTATGGTCTGTGTGTGACACAACATGAGTGTGTAGCATGCATTTATGGTCGGTGTGTGACGCAGCATGAATGTGTAGCATGTATTTATGTTCTGTATGTGACACAACATGAGTGTGTAGCATGTATTTATGTTCTGTGTGTGACACAACATGAATGTGTAGCATGTATTTATGGTCTGTGTGTGACACAACATGAGTGTGTAGCATGTCTTTAATGGTCTGTGTGTGACGCAACATGAATGTGTAGCATGTATTTATGTTCTGTGTGTGACACAACATGAATGTGTAGCATGTATTTATGGTCTGTGTGTGACACAACATGAGTGTGTAGCATGTCTTTAATGGTCTGTGTGTGACGCAACATGAATGTGTAGCATGTATTTATGGTCTGTGTGTGACACAACATGAATGTGTAGCATGTATTTATGGTCTGTGTGTGACACAACATGAATGTGTAGCATGTATTTATGGTCTGTGTGTGACACAACATGAGTGTGTAGCATGTATTTATGGTCTGTGTGTGACGCAACATGAATGTGTAGCATGTATTTATGGTCTGTGTGTGACACAACATGAGTGTGTAGCATGTCTTTAATGGTCTGTGTGTGACGCAACATGAATGTGTAGCATGTATTTATGGTCTGTGTGTGACACAACATGAGTGTGTAGCATGTATTTATGGTCTGTGTGTGACACATGAATGTGTAGCATGTATTTATGGTCTGTGTGTGACACAACATGAATGTGTAGCATGTATTTATGGTCTGTGTGTGACACAACATGAGTGTGTAGCATGTCTTTAATGGTCTGTGTGTGACGCAACATGAATGTGTAGCATGTATTTATGGTCTGTGTGTGACACAACATGAGTGTGTAGCATGTATTTATGGTCTGTGTGTGACACATGAATGTGTAGCATGTATTTATGGTCTGTGTGTGACACAACATGAATGTGTAGCATGTATTTATGGTCTGTGTGTGACACAACATGAATGTGTAGCATGTATTTATGGTCTGTGTGTGACACAACATGAGTGTGTAGCATGTATTTATGGTCTGTGTGTGACGCAACATGAATGTGTAGCATGTATTTATGGTCTGTGTGTGACACAACATGAATGTGTAGCATGTATTTATGGTCTGTGTGTGACGCAACATGAGTGTGTAGCATGTATTTTATGTTCTGTGTGTGACACAACATGAATGTGTAGCATGTCTTTAATGGTCTGTGTGTGACGCAACATGAGTGTGTAGCATGTGTGTGTGACGCAACATGAGTGTGTAGCATGTGTGTGTGACGCAACATGAGTGCGTAGCAGGTGTGTGTGACGCAACATGAGTGTGTAGCATGTGTGTGTGACGCAACATGAGTGCGTAGCAGGTGTGTGTGACGCAACATGAGTGTGTAGCATGTGTGTGTGACGCAACATGAGTGCGTAGCATGTGTGTGTGACGCAACATGAGTGTGTAGCATGTGTGTGTGACGCAACATGAGTGTGTAGCATGTGTGTGTGACGCAACATGAGTGTGTAGCGTGTGTGTGACGCAACATGAGTGCGTAGCATGTGTGTGTGACGCAACATGAGTGTGTAGCATGTGTGTGTGACGCAACATGAGTGTGTAGTATGTGTGTGTGACGCAACATGAGTGTGTAGCATGTGTGTGTGACGCAACATGAGTGTGTAGCATGTGTGTGTGACGCAACATGAGTGTGTAGCATGTGTGTGTGACGCAACATGAGTGTGTAGCATGTGTGTGTGACGCAACATGAGTGTGTAGCATGTGTGTGTGACGCAACATGAGTGTGTAGCATGTGTGTGTGATGCAACATGAGTGTGTAGCATGTCTCCTCACCCTGCACTGGGAGTAGATGGTGCTGAAAGGGATCTTGACAGAACCCAACCAGTGCTTCTCAAGGCGAGTGTGCACAGATTTGCCTTTTTCTTCGTCACTCTGCGGAGGAGTGGCAAAGATGACGACATCATCAGTATTGCGTCATTACATCATCAGTATTGCGTCATGCCACGCAAGCAAAGGACTCACCACTCCGATTTCATGAAGCACCTCATCAAACACGTTGATGAAGACCTCGTCTTTGAGCGACTGCAAGCTGGCAATGCTGTAGTCTCCATTAGGTGCACTGAGGACGACAACATGGGGACATGACAGGTGCAACATGTACTGATGGAAGTATAAGTACACATGTGTGTATTGATGGAAGTATAAGTACACATGTGTGTATTGATGGAAGTATACCTATACATGTGTGTAGTGATTAGTGATGGAAGTACAAGCATAAATGGTAACTTTGATGGAAGTATAAGTATAAATGGTAGTATTGATGGTGGTATAAGTATACATGGTAGTATTGTTGGTAGTACCAGTATAAATGTGTGTATTGTTGGTAGTACCAGTATAAATGTGTGTATTGTTGGTAGTACAAGTATAAATGTGTGTATTGTTGGTAGTACCAGTATAAATGTGTGTATTGATGGTAGTACCAGTATAAATGTGTGTATTGATGGTAGTACAAGTATAAATGTGTGTATTAATGGTAGTACAAGTATAAATGTGTGTATTGATGGTAGTACAAGTATAAATGTGTGTATTGATGGTAGTACAAGTATAAATGTGTGTATTAATGGTAGTACAAGTATAAATGTGTGTATTGATAGTAGTACAAGTATAAATGTGTGTATTGATGGTAGTTAAGTATAAATGTGTGTATTAATGGTAGTACAAGTATAAATGTGTGTATTGATGGTCGTACAAGTATAAATGTGTGTATTGCTGGTAGTACGAGTATAAATGTGTGTATTGATGGTAGTACAAGTATACATGTGTGTATTGATAGTACAAGTATACATGTGTGTATTGATGGTAGTACAAGTATTAATGTGTGTAGTGATGGTAGTACGAGTATAAATGTGTGTATTGATGGTAGTACAAGTATAAATGTGTGTATTGATGGTAGTACAAGTGTAAATGTGTGTTGATGGTAATACAAGTATAAATGTGTGTATTGATGGTAGTATAAGTATAAATGTGTGTATTGATGGTAGTACAAGTATAAATGTGTGTATTGATGGTAGTACAAGTATAAATGTGTGTATTGATGGTAGTACAAATATAAATGTGTATCGATGGTAGTACAAGTATAAATGTGTGTATTGATGGTAGTACAAGTATAAATGTGTGTATTGATGGTAGTACAAGTATAAATGTGTGTATTGATGGTAGTACAAGTATAAATGTGTGTATTGATAGTAGTACAAGTATAAATGTGTGTATTGATGGTAGTATAAGTATAAATGTGTGTATTGATGGTAGTACAAGTATAAATGTGTGTATTGATGGTAGCACAAGTATAAATGTGTGTATTGATGGTAGTACGAGTATAAATGTGTGTATTGATGGTAGTACGAGTATAAATGTGTGTATTGATGGTAGTACAAGTATAAATGTGTGTATTGATGGTAGTACAAGTATAAATGTGTGTATTGATGGTAGTACGAGTATAAATGTGTGTATTGATGGTAGTACGAGTATAAATGTGTGTATTGATGGTAGTACAAGTATAAATGTGTGTATTGATGGTAGTACAAGTATAAATGTGTGTATTGCTGGTAGTACGAGTATAAATGTGTGTATTGATGGTAGTACAAGTATACATGTGTGTATTGATAGTACAAGTATACATGTGTGTATTGATGGTAGTACAAGTATTAATGTGTGTAGTGATGGTAGTACGAGTATAAATGTGTGTATTGATGGTAGTACAAGTATAAATGTGTGTAACATGAGAGGGAGACAAGCCAGGCGGACCTGAAAGGCAGCTGCAGTTCTTCGTTCCAGCAGGGGTTGGGTCCATCGGCCGTGGTGGTCTGGAGCACGTTGCGCTGGAAGGAGACCTCCACAAAGGGTCTGACCTGGACCTAGGTCACATGACAGCAGCATGAGGAGGACGTGGAAGTAGGAGGCGAGTGCCGGTCCTACCTGGCCCAGCAACCAGTCGCCGGCCTGCATGCCGCCCTGTGACGTCTGTGCCGCTTTGCTGAGGAAGCACTTTTTTTTTAGATAGCACATTCAGTGTCGGGGGCGGCGAAGCGACCACGCTCACCTGCTAGGGGGGCGGCGCACCGGGATGTCGTAGGCTCGCAGGATGTTGACCAGCAGTTTGATGTCGCCGTCAGAGAGGTTCTGAGCCGTCACTTTCTTCCTCTCCTTCCTCTGAGGCTTCAGCGGACGCTTGGGTTCGGCCAGGTGGAAAAGGTTGAGTCCCAGAATCCTGTGGGTCCCGCAAACATGGTCTTAGTGCAAGTCAGGGCAACAACAAGGCTCAGTCCCACCAGGAATGAAAGCAGGCCTCAAAACAGAAACATGTCCCCTAAATACCTTTGTCCTTGAAGAACTACAAGTTAGAAATGGTAAATGAGACCTTGACCCGAGATTTGTTTACTAATAAAAATACAGTAGGGATCCAATTTAGATGAAGATCAGTTAGACAATGGCGACTGCTCGAGCGGCGAATAGAAACATGTCCCCAAAAATACCTTGGTCCTTGAAAAACTACAAATTAGAAATGTTAAACGAGACCTTGACCCGAGATTAGCTTACTAATAAAAATACAGTACGGCTCCAATTTCGAGGAAGATCACTTTAACAATAGCGACTGCTCGAGCGGCGAATAGAAACATGTCCCCAAAATACCTTTGTTCTTGAAGATCTACAAATTAGAAATGGTAAAAGAGGCCTTGACCCGAGATTAGTTTACTAACAGAAATACAGTAGGGCTCCAAGTTAGATGAAAATCAGTTAGACAATAGCGACTGCTCGAGCGGCGAATAGAATCATGTCCCCAAAATACCTTTGTCCTTGAAGAACTACGAGTTAGAAATGGTAAACGAGACCTTGACCCGAGATGAGCTTACTAATAAAAATCCAGTAGGGCTCTAAGTTCGAGGAAGCTTAGTTAGACAATGGTGACTGCTCGAGCGACAAATAGAAACATGTCCCCAAAATAACTATGTCCTTGAAAAACTACAAGTTAGAAATGGTAAACGAGACCTTGACCTGAGAATAGCTTACTAATAAAAATACAGTAGGGCTCCAAGTTAGATGATAATCAGTTAGACAATGGTGACTGCTCGAGCGGCGAATAGAAACATGTCCCCAAAATACCTTTGTCCTTGAAGTACTATGAGTTACAAATGGTAAACGAGACCTTGACCCGAGATTAGCTTACTAATAAAAATCCAGTAGGGCTCCAAGTTCGAGGAAGCTCAGTTAGACAATGGCGACTGCTCGAGCGGCGAATAGAAACATGTCCCCAAAATAACTTTGTCCTTGAAAAACTACAAGTTAGAAATGGTAAACGAGACCTTGACCCGAGAATAGCTTACTAATAAAAATACAGTAGGGCTCCAAGTTAGATGAAAATCAGTTAGACAATGGTGACTGCTCGAGGGGCGAATAGAAACATGTCCCCAAAATACCTTTGTCCTTGAAGTACTACGAGTTAAAAATGGTAAACGAGACCTTGACCCGAGATTAGCTTACTAATAAAAATCCAGTAGGGCTCCAAGTTCGAGGGAGGTCAGTTTGACAATGGCGACTGCTCGAGCGGCGAATAGAAACATGTCCCCAAAATACCTTTGTCCTTGAAGATCTATAAGTTAGAAATGGTAAAAGAGACCTTGACCCGAGATTAGCTTACTAATAAAAATACAGTAAGGCTCCAAGTTAGATAAAGATCAGTTAGACAATGGTGACTGCTCGAGGGGCGAATAGAATCATGTCCCCAAAATACCTTTGTCCTTGAAGAACTACGGGTTAGAAATAGTAAACGAGACCTCGACCCGAGATTAGCTTACTAATAAAAATACAGTACGGCTCCAATTTCGAGGAAGATCACTTTAACAATAGCGACTGCTCGAGCGGCGAATAGAAACATGTCCCCAAAATACCTTTGTTCTTGAAGATCTACAAATTAGAAATGGTAAAAGAGACCTTGACCCGAGATTAGTTTACTAACAGAAATACAGTAGGGCTCCAAGTTAGATGAAAATCAGTTAGACAATAGCGACTGCTCGAGCGGCGAATAGAATCATGTCCCCAAAATACCTTTGTCCTTGAAGAATTACGAGTTAGAAATGGTAAACGAGACCTTGACCCGAGATTAGCTTACTAATAAAAATCCAGTAGGGCTCTAAGTTCGAGGAAGCTTAGTTAGACAATGGTGACTGCTCGAGCGACAAATAGAAACATGTCCCCAAAATAACCATGTCCTTGAAAAACTACAAGTTAGAAATGGTAAACGAGACCTTGACCTGAGAATAGCTTACTAATAAAAATACAGTAGGGCTCCAAGTTAGATGATAATCAGTTAGACAATGGTGACTGCTCGAGCGGCGAATAGAAACATGTCCCCAAAATACCTTTGTCCTTGAAGTACTATGAGTTACAAATGGTAAACGAGACCTTGACCCGAGATTAGCTTACTAATAAAAATCCAGTAGGGCTCCAAGTTCGAGGAAGCTCAGTTAGACAATGGCGACTGCTCGAGCGGCGAATAGAAACATGTCCCCAAAATAACTTTGTCCTTGAAAAACTACAAGTTAGAAATGGTAAACGAGACCTTGACCCGAGAATAGCTTACTAATAAAAATACAGTAGGGCTCCAAGTTAGATGAAAATCAGTTAGACAATGGTGACTGCTCGAGGGGCGAATAGAAACATGTCCCCAAAATACCTTTGTCCTTGAAGTACTACGAGTTAAAAATGGTAAACGAGACCTTGACCCGAGATTAGCTTACTAATAAAAATCCAGTAGGGCTCCAAGTTCGAGGGAGGTCAGTTTGACAATGGCGACTGCTCGAGCGACGAATAGAAACATGTCCCCAAAATAACTTTGTCCTTGAAAAACTACAAGTTAGAAATGGTAAACGAGACCTTGACCCGAGAATAGCTTACTAATAAAAATACAGTAGGGCTCCAAGTTAGATGAAGATCAGTTAGACAATGGTGACTGCTCGAGGGGCGAATAGAAACATGTCCCCAAAATACCATTGTCCTTGAAGTACTACGAGTTACAAATGGTAAACGAGACCTTGACCCGAGATTAGCTTACTAATAAAAATCCAGTAGGGCTCCAAGTTCGAGGAAGCTCAGTAAGACAATGGCGACTGCTCGAGCGGCGAATAGAAACATGTCCCCAAAATAACTTTGTCCTTGAAAAATTACAAGTTAGAAATGGTAAACGAGACCTTGACCCGAGAATAGCTTACTAATAAAAATACAGTAGGGCTCCAAGTTAGATGAAAATCAGTTAGACAATGGTGACTGCTCGAGGGGCGAATAGAAACATGTCCCCAAAATACCTTTGTCCTTGAAGTACTACAAGTTAGAAATGGTAAACGAGACCTTGACCCGAGATTAGCTTACTAATAAAAATACAGTAGGGCTCCAATTTCGAGGAAGATCACTTTGACAATAGCGACGGTTCGAGCGGCGAAGAGAATCATGTCCCCAAAATAACTTTGTCCTTGAAAAATTACAAGTTAGAAATGGTAAACGAGACCTTGACCCGAGAATAGCTTACTAATAAAAATACAGTAGGGCTCCAAGTTAGATGAAAATCAGTTAGACAATGGTGACTGCTCGAGGGGCGAATAGAAACATGTCCCCAAAATGCCTTTGTCCTTGAAGATCTACGAGTAAGAAATGGTAAAAGAGACTTTGACCCGAGATTAGCTTACTAATAAAAATACAGTAGGGCTCCAAGTTCGAGGGAGGTCAGTTTGACAATGGCGACTGCTCGAGCGGCGAATAGAAACAAGTCCCCAAAATACCTTTGTCCTTGAAGATCTATAAGTTAGAAATGGTAAAAGAGACCTTGACCCGAGATTAGCTTACTAATAAAAATACAGTAGGGCTCCAATTTCGAGGAAGATCACTTTGACAATAGCGACGGTTCGAGCGGCGAAGAGAATCATGTCCCCAAAATACCTTTGTCCTTGAAGATCTACGAGTAAGAAATGGTAAAAGAGACTTTGACCCGAGATTAGCTTACTAATAAAAATACAGTAGGGCTCCAATTTCGAAAAAGATCACTTTGACAATAGCGACGGCTCGAGCGGCGGATATAATCATGTCCCCAAAATACCTTTGTCCTTGAAGATCTACGAGTAAGAAATGGTAAAAGAGACCTTGACCCGAGATTATCTTACTAATAAAAATCCAGTAGGGCTCCAAGTTCGAGGAAGCTCAGTTAGACAATGGCGACTGCTCGAGCGGCGAATAGAAACACGTCCCCAAAATAACTTTGTCCTTGAAAAACTACAAGTTAGAAATGGTAAACGAGACCTTGACCCGAGAATAGCTTACTAATAAAAATACAGTAGGGCTCCAAGTTAGATGAAAATCAGTTAGACAATGGTGACTGCTCGAGGGGCGAATAGAAACATGTCCCCAAAATACCTTTGTCCTTGAAGTACTACGAGTTAAAAATGGTAAACGAGACCTTGACCCGAGATTAGCTTACTAATAAAAATACAGTAGGGCTCCAAGTTCGAGGGAGGTCAGTTTGACAATGGCGACTGCTCGAGCGGCGAATAGAAACAAGTCCCCAAAATACCTTTGTCCTTGAAGATCTATAAGTTAGAAATGGTAAAAGAGACCTTGACCCGAGATTAGCTTACTAATAAAAATACAGTAGGGCTCCAATTTCGAGGAAGATCGCTTTGACAATAGCGACGGCTCGAGTGGCGAATAGAATCATGTCCCCAAAATACCTTTGTCCTTGAAGATCTACAAGTTAGAAATGGTAAAAGAGACTTTGACCCGAGATTAGCTTACTAATAAAAACACAGTAGGGCTCCAATTTCGAGGAAGATCACTTTAACAACAGCGACGGCTCGAGCGGCGAATAGAATCATGTCCCCAAAATACCTTTGTCCTTGAAGATCTACGAGTAAGAAATGGTAAAAGAGACCTTGACCCGAGATTAGCTTACTAATAAAAATACAGTAGGGATCCAAGTTCGAGGAAGATCACTTTGACAATAGCGACTGCTCGAGCGGCGAATAGACACTAGTCGTTGAAAATAAATACGAGTCTGACTTTGAAGGAGGACAAGGAGGACCACAAGTAAGATGTCCTGGTGGGACTGAGCTCCTACTGGGCTGGGTTGTGGGCAGGGAGGCAAGCAAGAAGAAGTCACGTACCCTGGACCAGCACCACTGTTAAACATGCACAGCAGGAGAAAGAAGGAGAGATGAATGCCAGAGCAGAAAAGTTGCAAGTCAAGAAAAAGCCCCACAACCCACTGAGCGTGTTTTCAAAGAGCGCCGCCTAGAACCTCGGCAGAGAGAGCCTAGAGAGAGGCCGTGACACGACATCCTCATACTTACGTCAGACGGTTTTTGATTTCCGCCCTGTCATTGACTTTGACTGGCCACTGACTCCACAGCTCGTGGTAATCTAACCTCTCACTCTCAACTCGAAGATGCCGATCAGGCCCTCTTAGTAAATGTGCTCCTCTTTTGTACGCGTGTTTGTATTTTGCCAGCAACATGCACAGGAGAGAGTGGATTAGTGCTTTCTACACATGCAGCATGCCAGACGTGGGGCTGGACGTGGTACCCGATACTTGGCATCTCCTCCTCCACCACCAGGTCAGACAGCAGGTAGTGATGTTTGGCCAGGAGGAACCTGTGGATGACGGCCTCGCGGATCTGCGGGGGGGGGAAACCGTTTCAACTTGTGGTCAGCCGCTCCGCTTTCAGCGGGTGGACGTGCTCACCTTCTGCAGGTATTTGGCCACTAAAGCTCGGTGAGAATCCAGATGTTCTTTGGTGTCGATGATCTCGCCATCCTTCAGCCTCTTCTCGTACTCCTGAAAAGCAAACATCGGCAAGCTCCACCCGTCAGGCCGCAGCAGCTGAGTAAAGCCAGTGCACCCCTCCCACTTCTTGGGATGGGTGCATATTACACACCTTGTTACCTTCCACAGGTGTGTACAAGACCTCACCTTCATCTTTATACAAGTATTATTGCAGCAAAACTATTTGCCAATGCTTATCTCAATCTGTGCAGCTGTAATCTGATTTACGTGTTTGTGTACTAATTTGTGTGTCATAATCTGGGTGTATAATCAGATCTATATTTGTGTTTTAATTTGTATATCAATGTGTGTGTAAACAGATCTGTATTTATGTGTTTTAGTTTGTGTGTCTGTATATCAATCTGTGTGTGTGTAACCAGATCCTTATTTGTGCGCTTTAGTTTGTGTGTCTGTATCTCAATCCGTGTGTGTGTAATCAGATCCATATTTGTGTGTTTTAATTTGTGTGTCTGTATATCAATCTTTGTAGGTGTAACCAGATCCGTATTTGTGCGTTTTAGTTTGTGTGTCAGTATCTCAATCTGTGTGTGTGTAATCAGATCCGCATGTACAGGTTTTAAATTTGTGTGCCTGTATCTCAATCTCTGTGTGTGTAATCAGATCTGTATTTGTTTTTTCATTTGTGTGTCTGTATATCAATCTGTGTGAGTAATCAGATCCGTATTTGTGTGTTTTAGTTTGTGTGTCTATCTCAATCTGTAAGTGTGTAATCAGATCTGTATGTGTGTGTTTTAAATTGTGTGTCTGTATCTCAATCTGTGTGTGTGTGTGTAATCAGATTCGCATGTGCAGGTTTTAAATTTGTGTGTCTGTAACTCAAGCTGTGTGTGTGTCATCAGATCCGTATTTGTGTGTCTGTATCTCAATCTGTGTATGTGTAATCAGATCCATAGTTGTGTGTTTTAATTTGTGTGTCTGTATCTCAATCTGTGTGTGTGTGTAATCAGATCTGCATGTGCAGGTTTTAATTTGTGTGTCTCTATATCAATCTGTGTGAGTAATCAGATCCGTATTCATGTGTTTTAGTTTGTGTGTCTGTATCTCAATCTGTGTGTGTGTAATCAGATCCGTATTTGTGTGTTTTAGTTTGTGTGTCTGAATCTCAAACTGTGTGTGTGTGTGTATACTCATATCCGCATGTGCAGGTTTTAAATTTGTGTGTCTGTATCTCAAGCTGTGTGTGTGTCATCAGATCTGTATTTGTGCTTGTGTGTCTGTATCTCAATCTGTGTATGTGTAATCAGATCCATAGTTGTGTGTTTTAATTTGTGTGTCTGTATCTCAATCTATGTGTGTGTAACCAGATCTGCATGTGCAGCTTTTAATTTGTGAATCTGTATCTCAATCTGTGTGTGTGTAATCAGATCTGTATTTGTGTTTTTTAATTTGTGTGTCAGTATCTCAATCTGTGTGTGTTATCAGATCAGTATTTGTGTGTTTTAATCTGTGTGTGTGTGTAATCAGATCCATATTTGTGTGTTTTAATTTGTGTGTCTGTATTTCAATCTGTGTGTGTGTAATCAGATCCATATTTGTGTGTTTTAATTTGTGTGTCTGTATCTCAATCCGTGTATGTGTAATCAGATCTGGGCCTAATGGTTAGAGTGTCCGCCCTGAGATGGGTAGGTTGCGAGTTCAAACCCCGGCCGAGTCATACCAAAGACTATAAAAATGGGAGCCATTACCTCCCTGCTTGGCACTCAGCATCAAGGGTTGGAATTGGGGGTTGAATCACCAAAAATTATTACCGGGCGCGGCCACCGCTGCTGCCCACTGCTCCCCTCACCTCCCAGGGGGTGAGCAACGGTGATGGGTCAAATGCAGAGAATAATTTCGCCACACCTAGTGTGTGCGTGACAATCATTGGTACTTTAACTTTAACTTAACATGTGCAGGTTTTAAATGTATGTGTCTGTATCTCAATCTGTGTGTGTGTAATCAGATCCGCATGTGCAGGTTTTAATTTGTGTGTATGTATCTCTACGTGTGTGTGTGTGTGTGTGTGTGTGTATTTAGATCTGAATGCGTGTTTTAATTTGTGTGTCTGTATCTTGACCTGTGTGAAATCTGATCAGCAATTGTGTGTTTTCACTTGTGTGTACGTGTCTCAATCTGTGTGTGTAATCAGACTTGCGTGTCTGTGTTTCAATTTGTGTGTTTGTATCTCTGTGTGTGTAACCAGATCAGCATGTGCTTGTTTTAAGTTGTGTGTCTGTATCTCGATCTGTGTGTGTAATCAGGTCTGTATGTGTGTGTTTTAATTTGTGTGTCTGTATATCGATCTGTGTGTGTGTAATCAGATTTGTATTGGTGTTTTAATTTGTGTGTCTGTATCTCCATCTGTGTGTGTAATCAGATCTGTATATGTGTGTTTTAATTTGTGTGTCTGTATCTGGACCTGTGTGTGTAATCAGATCCACATTTGTGTGTTTTAATTTGTGTGTCTGTATCTCAATATGTGTGTGTAATCAGATCCGTATGTGTGTGTTTTAATTTGTGTGTCTGTATCTCAATCTGTGTGTGTGTAAAATCAGATCCATATTTGTGTGTTTTAATTTGTGTGTCTGTATCTCAATCTGTGTGTGTGTAATCAGATCCACATGTGCAGGTTTTAAATTTGTGTGTCTGTATCTCAATCTGTGTATGTGTTATCAGATCCGCATTTGTGTGTTTTAATGTGTGCGTCTGTATCTCAATCTGTGTGTGTGTAATCAGATCCACATGTGCAGGTTTTAAATTGATGTGTCTGTATCTCAATCTGTGTATGTGTTATCAGATCCGTATTTGTGTGTTTTAATGTGTGCGTCTGTATCTCAATCTGTGTGTGTAGAATCAGATCCGCATGCGCAGGTTTTAAATTATTTGTGTATGTATCTCTACGTATGTGTGTGTGTGTATTTAGATCTGTATGTGTGTTTTAATTTGTGTGTCTGTATCTTGACCTGTGTGAAATTTGATCCGCAATTCCATCCATCCATCCATTTTCTACCGCCTGTCCCTATGTGTTTTAACTTGTGTGTATGTGTCTCAACCTGTGTGTGTAATCAAACTTGCGTGTGCGTGTTTTAATTTGTGTGTTTGTATCGCTGTGTGTGTAACCAGATCAGCGTGTGCTTGTTTTTGATTGTGCGTCTGTATCTGGACCTGTGTGTGTGTAATCAGATTCGTATTTGTGTGTTTTAATTTGTGTGTCTGTATCTCCATCTGTGTGTTAATTTGTTAATTTGGTTAATTTGTGTGTCTGCATCTCGATCTGTGTGTGTAATCAGATCTGTATATGTGTGTTTTAATTTGTGTGTCTGTATCTGGACTTGTGTGTGTAATCAGATCCACATTTTTGTGTTTTAATTTGTGTGTCTGTATCTCAATATGTGTGTGTAATCAGATCCGTACTTGTGTGTTTTAATTTGTGTGTCTGTATCTCAATCTGTGTGTGAGTAAGCAGATCCATATTTGTGTGTTTTAATTTGTGTGTCTGTATCTCAATCTGTGTATGTGTTATCAGATCCACATTTGTGTGTTTTAATGTGTGCGTCTGTATCTCAATCTGTGTGTGTAATCAGATCCACATGCGCAGGTTTTAATTTGTGTGTATGTATCTCTACGTGTGTGTATTTAGATCTGGATGTGTGTTTTAATTTGTGTGTCTGTATCTTGACCTGTGTGAAATCTGATCAGCAATTGTGTGTCTTAACTTGTGTGTATGTGTCTCAACCTGTCTGTGTAATCAAACTTGCGTGTGCGTGTTTTAATTTGTGTGTTTGTATCGCTGTGTGTAACCAGATCAGCGTGTGCTTGTTTTTGATTGTGTGTCTGTATCTGGACCTGTGTGTGTAATCAGATTCGTATTTGTGTTTTAATTTGTGTGTCTGTATCTCAATCTGTGTGTGTAATGAGATTTGTATTTGTGTGTCTGTATCTGGACCTGTGTGTGTAATCAGATCCACATTTGTGTGTTTTAATTTGTGTGTTTGTATCTCCATCTGTGTGTGTAATCAGATCCACATTTGTGTGTTTTAATGTGTGTCTGTATCTCAATCTGTGTGTGTGTAATCAGATCCGCATTTGTGTGTTTTAATGTGTGCGTCTGTATCTCAGTCTGTGTGTATTCAGATCCGCGTGTGTATGTTTTAAATTGTGTCTGTATCTTAATCTGTGTGTGTGTAATCAGATCTGTATTTGTGTTTTTTAATTTGTGTGTCCGTACCTCAATCTGTGTGTGTGTATTCAGATCCGCATGCACAGGCTTTAATTTGTGTGTAACCAGATCAGCGTGTGCTTGTTTTTGATTGTGTGTCTGTATCTGGACCTGTGTGTGTAATCAGATCCACATTTGTGTGTTTTAATTTGTGTGTCTGTATCTCAATCTGTGTGTGTAATCAGATCCACATTTGTGTGTTTTAATGTGTGTCTGTATCTCAATTTGTGTGTGTGTGTAATCAGATCCGCATTTGTGTGTTTTAATGTGTGCGTCTGTATCTCAGTCTGTGTGTATTCAGATCCGCGTGTGTATGTTTTAAATTGTGTGTCTGTATCTTAATCTGTGTGTGTGTAATCAGATCTGTATTAGTGTTTTTTAATTTGTGTGTCTGTACCTCAATCTGTGTGTGTGTATTCAGATCCGCATGCACAGGTTTTCATTTGTGTGTAACCAGATCAGCGTGTGCTTGTTTTTGATTGTGTGTCTGTATCTGGACCTGTGTGTGTAATCAGATTCGTATTTGTGTTTTAATTTGTGTGTCTGTATCTCAATCTGTGTGTGTAATCAGATTTGTATTTGTGTGTCTGTATCTGGACCTGTGTGTGTAATTAGATCCACATTTGTGTGTTTTAATTTGTGTGTCTGTATCTCAATCTGTGTGTGTAATCAGATCCACATTAGTGTGTTTTAATGTGTGTGTCTGTATCTCAATCTGTGTGTGTGTAATCAGATCCGCATTTGTGTGTTTTAATATGTGCGTTTGTATCTCAATCATGTGTGTATTCAGATCCGCGTGTGTATGTTTTAAATTGTGTCTGTATCTTAATCTGTGTGTGTGTAATCAGATCTGTATTTGTGTTTTTTAATTTGTGTGTCTGTACCTCAATCTGTGTGTGTGTATTCAGATCCGCATGCACAGGCTTTAATTTGTGTGTAACCAGATCAGCGTGTGCTTGTTTCAAATTGTGTGTCTGTATCTGGACCTGTGTGTGTAATCAGATCCACATTTGTGTGTTTTAATTTGTGTGTCTGTATCTCAATCTGTGTGTGTAATCAGATCCACATTTGTGTGTTTTAATGTGTGTCTGTATCTCAATCTGTGTGCGTGTAATCAGCTCCGCATTTGTGTGTTTTAATGTGTGCGTCTGTATCTCAATCTGTGTGTATTCAGATCCGCGTGTGTATGTTTTAAATTGTGTGTCTGTATCTTAATCTGTGTGTGTGTAATCGGATCTGTATTTGTGTTTTTTAATTTGTGTGTCTGTACCTCAATCTGTGTGTGTAATCAGATCCACATTTGTGTGTTTTAATGTGTGTCTGTATCTCAATCTGTGTGCGTGTAATCAGCTCCGCATTTGTGTGTTTTAATGTGTGCGTCTGTATCTCAATCTGTGTGTATTCAGATCCGCGTGTGTATGTTTTAAATTGTGTGTCTGTATCTTAATCTGTGTGTGTGTAATCGGATCTGTATTTGTGTTTTTTAATTTGTGTGTCTGTACCTCAATCTGTGTGTGTGTGTATTCAGATCCGCATGCACAGGTTTTAATGACTAATGATCTACTGCTAACGATGGATTCTGATGCGTCATCTATGTTGCTGCTTCTTGATCTTAGCGCTGCTTTCGATACCGTCGATCATAATATTTTATTAGAGCGTATCAAAACACGTATTGGTATGTCAGACTTAGCTTTGTCGTGGTTTAACTCTTATCTTACTGACAGGATGCAATGCGTCTCCCATAATAATGTGACCTCGGACTATGTTAAGGTAACGTGCGGAGTTCCTCAGGGTTCGGTTCTTGGCCCTGCACTCTTTAGTATTTACATGCTGCCGCTAGGCGACATCATACGCAAATACGGTGTTAGCTTTCATTGTTATGCTGATGACACCCAACTCTACATGCCCCTAAAGCTGACCAACACGCCGGATTGTAGTCAGCTGGAGGCGTGTCTTAATGAAATTAAACAATGGATGTCCGCTAACTTCTTGCAACTCAATGCCAAGAAAACGGAAATGCTGATTATCGGTCCTGCTAAACACCGACATTTATTTAATAATACCACCTTAACATTTGACAACCAAACAATTACACAAGGCGAATCAGTAAAGAATCTGGGTATTATCTTCCACCCAACTCTCTCGTTTGAATCACACATTAAGAGTGTTACTAAAACGGCCTTCTTTCATCTCCGTAATATCGCTAAAATCCGTTCTATTTTATCCACTAGCGACGCTGAGATCATTATTCATGCGTTCGTTACGTCTCGTCTCTACTACTGTAACGTATTATTTTCGGGTCTCCCTATGTCTAGCATTAAAAAATTACAGTTGGTACAAAATGCGGCTGCTAGACTTTTGACAAGAACAAGAAAGTTTGATCATATTACGCCTATACTGGCTCACCTGCACTGGCTTCCTGTGCACTTAAGATGTGACTTTAAGGTTTTACTACTTACGTATAAAATACTACACGGTCTAGCTCCGTCCTATCTTGTCGATTGCATTGTACCATATGTCCCGGCAAGAAATCTGCGTTCAAAGAACTCCGGCTTATTAGTGATTCCCAAAGCCCAAAAAAAGTCTGCGGGCTATAGAGCGTTTTCTATTCGGGCTCCAGTACTATGGAATGCCCTCCCGGTAACAATTAGAGATGCTACCTCAGTAGAAGCATTTAAGTCCCATCTTAAAACTCATTTGTATACTCTAGCCTTCAAATAGCCCCCCTGTTAGACCAGTTGATCTGCCGTTTCTTTTCTTTTCTCCTCTGCTCCCCTTTTCCTTGAGGGGGGGGGGCACAGGTCCGGTGGCCATGGATGAAGTGCTGGCTGTCCAGAGTCGGGACCCGGGGTGGACCGCTCGCCTGTGCATCGGCTGGGAACATCTCTGCGCTGCTGACCCGTCTCCGCTCGGGATGGTGTCCTGCTGGCCCCACTATGGACTGGACTCTTGCTATTATGTTGGATCCACTATGGACTGGACTCTCACAATATTATGTCAGACCCACTCGACATCCATTGCTTTCGGTCTCCCCTAGAGGGGGGGGGTTACCCACATATGCGGTCCTCTCCAAGGTTTCTCATAGTCATTCACATCGACGTCCCACTGGGGTGAGTTTTTCCTTGCCCGTATGTGGGCTTTGTACCGAGGATGTCGTTGTGGCTTGTGCAGCCCTTTGAGACACTTGTGATTTAGGGCTATATAAATAAAGATTGATTGATGATTGATTGATTAATTTGTGTGTAACCAGATCAGCGTGTGCTTGTTTTTGGTTGTGTGTCTGTATCTGGACCTGTGTGTGTAATCAGATTCGTATTTGTGTTTTAATTTGTGTGTCTGTATCTCAATTTGTGTGTGTAATCAGATTTGTATTTGTGTGTCTGTATCTGGACCTGTGTGTGTAATCAGATCCACATTTGTGTGTTTTAATTTGTGTGTCTGTATCTCAATCTGTGTGTAATCAGATCCGCATTTGTGTGTTTTAATGTGTGTCTGTATCTCAATCTGTGTGCGTGTAATCAGATCCACATTTGTGTGTTTTAATGTGTGCGTTTGTATCTCAATCTGTGTGTATTCAGATCCGCGTGTGTATGTTTTAAATTGTGTCTGTATCTTAATCTGTGTGTGTGTAATCAGATCTGTATTTGTGTTTTTTAATTTGTGTGTCTGTACCTCAATCTGTGAGTGTGTATTCAGATCCGCATGCACAGGCTTTAATTTGTGTGTAACCAGATCAGCGTGTGCTTGTTTTTGATTGTGTGTCTGTATCTGGACCTGTGTGTGTAATCAGATCCACATTTGTGTGTTTTAATTTGTGTGTCTGTATCTCAATCTGTGTGTGTAATCAGATCCACATTTGTGTGTTTTACTGTGTGCGTCTGAATCTCAATCTGTGTGTGTGTAATCAGATCCACATGCGCAGGTTTTAATTTGTGTGTATGTATCTCTACGTGTGTGTGTGTATTTAGATCTGGATGTGTGTTTTAATTTGTGTGTCTGTATCTTGACCTGTGTGAAATCTGATCAACAATTGTGTGTCTTAACTTGTGTGTATGTGTCTCAACCTGTGTGTGTAATCAAACTTGCGTGTGAGTGTTTTAATGTGTGTTTGTATCGCTGTGTGTAACCAGATCAGCGTGTGCTTGTTTTTGATTGTGTGTCTGTATCTGGACTTGTGTGTGTAATCAGATTCGTATTTGTGTTTTAATTTGTGTGTCTGTATCTCAATCTGTGTGTGTAATCAGATTTGTATTTGTGTGTCTGTATCTGGACCTGTGTGTGTAATCAGATCCACATTTGTGTGTTTTAATTTGTGTGTCTGTATCTCAATCTGTGTGTGTAATCAGATCCACATTTGTGTGTTTTAATGTGTGTCTGTATCTCAATCTGTGTGTGTGTAATCAAATCCGCATTTGTGTTTTAATGTGCGTTTGTATCTCAATCTGTATGTATTCAGATCCGCGTGTGTATGTTTTAAATTGTGTGTCTGTATCTTAATCTGTGTGTGTGTAATCGGATCTGTATTTGTGTTTTTTAATTTGTGTGTCTGTACCTCAATCTGTGTGTGTGTATTCAGATCTGCATGCACAGGTTTTAATTTGTGTGTAACCAGATCAGCATGTGCTTGTTTTTGATTGTGTGTCTGTATCTGGACCTGTGTGTGTAATCAGATTCGTATTTGTGTTTTAATTTGTGTGTCTGTATCTCAATCTGTGTGTGTAATCAGATTTGTATTTGTGTGTCTGTATCTGGACCTGTGTGTGTAATCAGATCCACATTTGTGTGTTTTAATTTGTGTGTCTGTATCTCAATCTGTGTGTGTAATCAGATCCACATTTGTGTGTTTTAATGTGTGTCTGTATCTCAATCTGTGTGTGTGTAATCAAATCCGCATTTGTGTTTTAATGTGCGTTTGTATCTCAATCTGTATGTATTCAGATCCGCGTGTGTATGTTTTAAATTGTGTGTCTGTATCTTAATCTGTGTGTGTGTAATCGGATCTGTATTTGTGTTTTTTAATTTGTGTGTCTGTACCTCAATCTGTGTGTGTGTATTCAGATCCGCATGCACAGGTTTTAATTTGTGTGTAACCAGATCAGCATGTGCTTGTTTTTGATTGTGTGTCTGTATCTGGACCTGTGTGTGTAATCAGATTCGTATTTGTGTTTTAATTTGTGTGTCTGTATCTCAATCTGTGTGTGTAATCAGATTTGTATTTGTGTGTCGGTGTCTGGACCTGTGTGTGTAATCAGATCCACATTTGTGTGTTTTAATTTGTGTGTCTGTATCTCAATCTGTGTGTGTAATCAGATCCACATTTGTGTGTTTTAATGTGTGTCTGTATCTCAATCTGTGTGCGTGTAATCAGATCCGCATTTGTGTGTTTTAATGTGTGCGTTTGTATCTCAATCTGTGTGTATTCAGATCTGTGTGTATGTTTTAAATTGTGTCTGTATCTTAATCTGTGTGTGTGTAATCAGATCTGTATTTGTGTTTTTTAATTTGTGTGTCTGTACCTCAATCTGTGTGTGTGTATTCAGATCCGCATGCACAGGCTTTAATTTGTGTGTAACCAGATCAGCGTGTGCTTGTTTTAAATTGTGTGTCTGTATCTGGACCTGTGTGTGTAATCAGATCCACATTTGTGTGTTTTAATTTGTGTGTCTGTATCTCAATCTGTGTGTGTAATCAGATCCACATTTGTGTGTTTTAATGTGTGTCTGTATCTCAATCTGTGTGCGTGTAATCAGATCCGCATTTGTGTGTTTTAATGTGTGCATCTGTATCTCAATCTGTGTGTATTCAGATCCGCGTGTGTATGTTTTAAATTGTGTGTCTGTATCTTAATCTGTGTGTGTGTAATCGGATCTGTATTTGTGTTTTTAAATTTGTGTGTCTGTACCTCAATCTGTGTGTGTGTATTCAGATCCGCATGCAAAGGTTTTAATTTGTGTGTAACCAGATCAGCGTGTGCTTGTTTTTGATTGTGTGTCTGTATCTGGACCTGTGTGTGTAATCAGATCCACATTTGTGTGTTTTAATTTGTGTGTCTGTATCTCAATCTGTGTGTGTAATCAGATCCACATTTGTGTGTTTTAATGTGTGTGTCTGTATCTCAATCTGTGTATGTGTTATCAGATCCACATTTGTGTGTTTTACTGTGTGCGTCTGAATCTCAATCTGTGTGTGTGTAATCAGATCCACATGCGCAGGTTTTAATTTGTGTGTATGTATCTCTACGTGTGTGTGTGTATTTAGATCTGGATGTGTTTTAATTTGTGTGTCTGTATCTTGACCTGTGTGAAATCTGATCAACAATTGTGTGTCTTAACTTGTGTGTATGTGTCTCAACCTGTGTGTGTAATCAAACTTGCGTGTGAGTGTTTTAATGTGTGTTTGTATCGCTGTGTGTAACCAGATCAGCGTGTGCTTGTTTTTGATTGTGTGTCTGTATCTGGACTTGTGTGTGTAATCAGATTCGTATTTGTGTTTTAATTTGTGTGTCTGTATCTCAATCTGTGTGTGTAATCAGATTTGTATTTGTGTGTCTGTATCTGGACCTGTGTGTGTAATCAGATCCACATTTGTGTGTTTTAATTTGTGTGTCTGTATCTCAATCTGTGTGTGTAATCAGATCCACATTTGTGTGTTTTAATGTGTGTCTGTATCTCAATCTGTGTGTGTGTAATCAAATCCGCATTTGTGTTTTAATGTGCGTTTGTATCTCAATCTGTATGTATTCAGATCCGCGTGTGTATGTTTTAAATTGTGTGTCTGTATCTTAATCTGTGTGTGTGTAATCGGATCTGTATTTGTGTTTTTTAATTTGTGTGTCTGTACCTCAATCTGTGTGTGTGTATTCAGATCTGCATGCACAGGTTTTAATTTGTGTGTAACCAGATCAGCATGTGCTTGTTTTTGATTGTGTGTCTGTATCTGGACCTGTGTGTGTAATCAGATTCGTATTTGTGTTTTAATTTGTGTGTCTGTATCTCAATCTGTGTGTGTAATCAGATTTGTATTTGTGTGTCGGTGTCTGGACCTGTGTGTGTAATCAGATCCACATTTGTGTGTTTTAATTTGTGTGTCTGTATCTCAATCTGTGTGTGTAATCAGATCCACATTTGTGTGTTTTAATGTGTGTCTGTATCTCAATCTGTGTGCGTGTAATCAGATCCGCATTTGTGTGTTTTAATGTGTGCGTTTGTATCTCAATCTGTGTGTATTCAGATCTGTGTGTGTATGTTTTAAATTGTGTCTGTATCTTAATCTGTGTGTGTGTAATCAGATCTGTATTTGTGTTTTTTAATTTGTGTGTCTGTACCTCAATCTGTGTGTGTGTATTCAGATCCGCATGCACAGGCTTTAATTTGTGTGTAACCAGATCAGCGTGTGCTTGTTTTAAATTGTGTGTCTGTATCTGGACCTGTGTGTGTAATCAGATCCACATTTGTGTGTTTTAATTTGTGTGTCTGTATCTCAATCTGTGTGTGTAATCAGATCCACATTTGTGTGTTTTTATGTGTGTCTGTATCTCAATCTGTGTGCGTGTAATCAAATCCGCATTTGTGTTTTAATGTGCGTTTGTATCTCAATCTGTATGTATTCAGATCCGCGTGTGTATGTTTTAAATTGTGTGTCTGTATCTTAATCTGTGTGTGTGTAATCGGATCTTTATTTGTGTTTTTTAATTTGTGTGTCTGTACCTCAATCTGTGTGTGTGTATTCAGATCCGCATGCACAGGTTTTAATTTGTGTGTAACCAGATCAGCATGTGCTTGTTTTTGATTGTGTGTCTGTATCTGGACCTGTGTGTGTAATCAGATTCGTATTTGTGTTTTAATTTGTGTGTCTGTATCTCAATCTGTGTGTGTAATCAGATTTGTATTTGTGTGTCGGTGTCTGGACCTGTGTGTGTAATCAGATCCACATTTGTGTGTTTTAATTTGTGTGTCTGTATCTCAATCTGTGTGTGTAATCAGATCCACATTTGTGTGTTTTAATGTGTGTCTGTATCTCAATCTGTGTGCGTGTAATCAGATCCGCATTTGTGTGTTTTAATGTGTGCGTTTGTATCTCAATCTGTGTGTATTCAGATCTGTGTGTGTATGTTTTAAATTGTGTCTGTATCTTAATCTGTGTGTGTGTAATCAGATCTGTATTTGTGTTTTTTAATTTGTGTGTCTGTACCTCAATCTGTGTGTGTGTATTCAGATCCGCATGCACAGGCTTTAATTTGTGTGTAACCAGATCAGCGTGTGCTTGTTTTAAATTGTGTGTCTGTATCTGGACCTGTGTGTGTAATCAGATCCACATTTGTGTGTTTTAATTTGTGTGTCTGTATCTCAATCTGTGTGTGTAATCAGATCCACATTTGTGTGTTTTAATGTGTGTCTGTATCTCAATCTGTGTGCGTGTAATCAGATCCGCATTTGTGTGTTTTAATGTGTGCATCTGTATCTCAATCTGTGTGTATTCAGATCCGCGTGTGTATGTTTTAAATTGTGTGTCTGTATCTTAATCTGTGTGTGTGTAATCGGATCTGTATTTGTGTTTTTAAATTTGTGTGTCTGTACCTCAATCTGTGTGTGTGTGTATTCAGATCCGCATGCACAGGTTTTAATTTGTGTGTAACCAGATCAGCGTGTGCTTGTTTTTGATTGTGTGTCTGTATCTGGACCTGTTTGTGTAATAAGATCCATAGTTGTGTGTATTAATTTGTGTGTCTGTATCTCAATCTGTGTGTGTGTAATCAGAATGTTAGTGTCACTGACAGTCTAAGGTGGTGACTTCTACACGGAATAACATGAGTGGGTGTTTATCACCTTAGAAAACATCGCAATGTCACACTCTACCAGTCATTGTACTACTATTCAAGCTGTACACGGACTACTCTAAAGCACATTCGAGTTACCTTTTTAGTGCGCGGTGCCTTGACAAGTGGAACCAATGAATGTGTGTACTGACTGACCTTCGGGAGACCTACCTTGAAGACTTTATCCGTCACCTCCTTCTCCTGAGCAGGGACACACTTGTAATTGCGAAACTCGGGCACTTCCTGGCTTCGTAGCACCAGCAGACGGAATCGCCTGGACCTGTCCAGGTCTTCATCGCTCACAAAGTTGAACTCTTCCTGCAGCTGCTCCAGACGGAAGTAGTCGGCAGCCGTCACCTCTCCGCTGCTGGCCACCTGCACGCACACACACACACACACACACACACACACACGTGTAAACAAACACACATGTAAACACACCACACGGACGACGAGGGGACCTTCTCAGAGGCTCACTTTGAGGAGCTGCATGATGGAAGTGTTTTTGGGATCATTTGGGTCCAGACGAGACTGTGCGGCCCACTCTCCAATTTTCTTCATGTCAGCCAGTCCAGATGGTCCAATGTGGGCGGCGGCTTCAGGGTGACCACTGAAATACACAAAAGACAACAAGTACTTAAACGGCATTGTTACACAATCAAGATCTCCTACCCGAGTACGCTGCCCAGGATCTGAGACACGGGAGGCGCCAGCGGCAGGTCGTCCTCGCCGACCCCCCAGGACACGCAGCACGACACCTTGCCAGAAGTCAGGAGGACCACTCGGTTGCTGCCGTCGGCCACGAAGGAGAGTGGAACATCTGACCAAGAGGAGACCGGATCACATATAAACAAGACAACATATGGGAAGATGAAGAATGCATTTTATTTGAAATGCTGACAGAATGTAGTATGAATGTAAGAATAGTTTGAATGTTGTTGAAGAGTTTGAATTTCCAGGAAAACCGGAATTTCGGTTTGGAACTTGGGAAAATGTTAGTTTGAATGTCCAGGATGAGTGGAATGTGTTGATGTTGGAATGGTTTGAATGGTTTGAATAGGTTGAAAAATGTGGGAATTGTGCCACTCGGAAAAGTGTCCCATACATTTCAATGGGAACTTCCTGGAAATTTGGGGAAAAGCGGGATTGTTTTGAAAATGATTAGGAGCATAAATGTCCTGAATGAGCTGAATTGGTTGTTGTTGGAATTGTTTAAATCGATCAAGTAGAACAGTTTTAATTTAAAAATGGTATGACGGAATTCCAGGAAAACCGGGAATTTTTCCAGTTCAAAAAACAATTTAATTTTTTTTTCCTGATAAGAGGAATGTTTCGACGGTAGAACGGTTGAAGTGGTTTGAAAAATGTGAAAGGAGTAGTCAACAGAAAAAAGGGGAATTCTGGGAATTCCTGGAATTTTTTTGAATGTCCAGGATGAATATGTTATGTTAATATGTTGAACGTGGAATGGTTTGAGTCGGTTGAAAAATTTGGAAATGGTGGAAGTTTGAAAAATGGGCAATTCATTTTTAATGGGAAAAATGTCCCGGAAAACCTGGAATTCTGGGAAATCTGGGAATTTTTGGAATGTGTCAAGGGAAAAGCCAGCGATTCTCAAATAGGCTGAACGGTTTGAATCGGATGAAAATGTGGAAGGCATAGCGCGCCAATATCTGGAGAAGAAGAAGAACTAGATGAGGTGTGAATGCTCCAATGCTGAAGTTGAACTGAAATGCTGTAAGAATGTAGTATGAATGTAAGAATAGTTTGAATGTTGGAATGGTCTCAATGTTGAAGAGTTTGAATTTCCAGGAAAACCGAAATTTGGTTTGGAACTTGGGAAAGTGTTAGTTTGAATGTCCAGGATGAGTGGAATGTGTTGATGTTGGAATGGTTTGAATTGGTTGAAAAATGTGGGAATTGTGCAACTTGGAAAAGTGTCCCATTCATTTCAATGGGAACTTCCTGGAAATTTAGGGGAAAGTTTTTTGAAAATGATTAGGAGCATGAATGTCCTGAATGAGCTGAATTGGTTGATGTTGGATTTGTTTAAATCAATCAAGAAATGTGGAAGTAATAACAGTTTTAAATTAAAAATAGTATTACGGAATTCCTGGAATTTCAGGAAAACCGGGAATTTTTCCAGTTCAAAAAACCATAAAATAATTATTCGTGATAAGAGGAATGTTTTGACGGTAGAACGGTTGAAGTGGTTTGAAAAATGTGAAAGGAGTAGTCAACAGAAAAAAGGAGAATTCTGGGAATTCCTGGAATTTTTTTTAACTTCGAAAAATTATAGTTTGAATGTCCAGGATGAATGTTATGTTGAAGGTGGAATGGTTTAAATCGATTGAAAAAGGTGGAAATGGTGGAAGTTTGAAAAATGGGCAATTCATTTTGAATGGGAAAAGTGTCCTGGAAAAACTGGAATTCTGGGAAATCTGGGAACTTTTGGAATTTGTCAAGGGAAAAATGGATGAAAAATGTGGAAGGTATAGCGCGCCAAAATCTGGAGAAAAAGAAGAACTAGATGATGGTATTACGGAATTCCTGGAATTTCAGGAAAACCAGGAATTTTTCCAGTTCAAAAAACAATTTAATTTTTTTTCCTGATAAGAGGAATGTTTCGACGGTAGAACGGTTGAAGTGGTTTGAAAAATGTGAAAGGAGTAGTCAACAGAAAAAAGGAGAATTCCTGGAATTTTTTGGAAGTTTGAAAAATTATATTTCGTATGTCCAGGATGAATATGTTATGTTAATATGTTGAAGGTGGAATGGTTTGAATCGGTTGAAAAATGTGGAAATGGTGGAAGTTTGAAAAATGGACAATTCATTTTGATTGGGAAAAATGTCCAGGAAAACCTGGAATTCTGGGAATTTTTGGAATTTGTCAAGGGAAAAGCCAGCGATTCTTGAATAAGCTGAACGGTTTGAATCGGATGAAAAATGTGGAAGGTATAGCGCGCCAAAATCTGCAGAAGAAGAAGAACTAGATGACTTCCTGGAAATTTGGACAAAAACAGGATTGTTTTGAAAATGATTAGGAGCATGAATGTCCTGAATGAGCTGAATTAGTTGATGTTGCAATTGTTTAAATCAATCAAGAAATGTGGAAGTAATAACAGTTTTAAATTAAAAATGGTCTTACGGAATTCCTGGAATTTCAGGAAAACCGGGAATTTTTCCAGTTCAAAAAACAATAAAATAATTTTTCCTGATAAGAGGAATGCTTCGACGGTAGAACGGTTGAAGTGGTTTGAAAAATGTGAAAGGAGTAGTCAACAGAAAAAAGGAGAATTCCTGGAATTTTTTTGAACTTCGAAAATATGTTGAAGGTGGAATGGTTTGAATCGGTTGAAAAATGTGGAAATGGTGGAAGTTTGAAAAATGGGCAATTCATTTTGATTGGGAAAAATGTTCCGGAAAACCTGGAATTCTAGGAAATCTGGGAATTTGTCAAGGGAAAAGCACGCGATTCTCGAATAGACTGAACGGTTTGAATCGTATGGAAAATGTGGAAGGTATAGCGCGTCAAAAACTGGAGAAGAAGAACAACTAGATGAGGTCTGAATGCTCCAATGCTGAAGTTGAAGTGAAATGCTGACAGAATGTAGTATGAATGTAAGAATAGTTTGGATGTTGGAATGGTCTCAATGTTGAAGAGTTTGAATTTCCAGGAAAACTGGAATTTGGTTTGGAACTTGGGAAAGTGTTAGTTTGAATGTCCAGGATGAGTGGAATGTGTTGATGTTGGAATGGTTTGAATTGGTTGAAAAATGTGGGAATTGTGCAACTTGGAAAAGTGTCCCATTCATTTCAATGGGAACTTCCTGGAAATTTAGGGGAAAGTTTTTTGAAAATGATTAGGAGCATGAATGTCCTGAATGAGCTGAATTGGTTGATGTTGGATTTGTTTAAATCAATCAAGAAATGTGGAAGTAATAACAGTTTTAAATTAAAAATAGTATTACGGAATTCCTGGAATTTCAGGAAAACCGGGAATTTTTCCAGTTCAAAAAACCATAAAATAATTATTCGTGATAAGAGGAATGTTTTGACGGTAGAACGGTTGAAGTGGTTTGAAAAATGTGAAAGGAGTAGTCAACAGAAAAAAGGGGAATTCTGGGAATTCCTGGAATTTTTTTTAACTTCGAAAAATTATAGTTTGAATGTCCAGGATGAATGTTATGTTGAAGGTGGAATGGTTTAAATCGATTGAAAAAGGTGGAAATGGTGGAAGTTTGAAAAATGGGCAATTCATTTTGAATGGGAAAAGTGTCCTGGAAAACCTGGAATTCTGGGAAATCTGGGAACTTTTGGAATTTGTCAAGGGAAAAATGGATGAAAAATGTGGAAGGTATAGCGCGCCAAAATCTGGAGAAAAAGAAGAACTAGATGATGGTATTACGGAATTCCTGGAATTTCAGGAAAACCAGGAATTTTTCCAGTTCAAAAAACAATTTAATTTTTTTTCCTGATAAGAGGAATGTTTCGACGGTAGAACGGTTGAAGTGGTTTGAAAAATGTGAAAGGAGTAGTCAACAGAAAAAAGGAGAATTCCTGGAATTTTTTGGAAGTTTGAAAAATTATATTTCGTATGTCCAGGATGAATATGTTATGTTAATATGTTGAAGGTGGAATGGTTTGAATCGGTTGAAAAATGTGGAAATGGTGGAAGTTTGAAAAATGGACAATTCATTTTGATTGGGAATATGTCCAGGAAAACCTGGAATTCTAGGAAATCTGGGAATTTGTCAAGGGAAAAGCACGCGATTCTCGAATAGGCTGAAGGGTTTGAATCGGATGAAAAATGTGGAAGGTATAGCGCGCCAAAATCTGGAGAAGAAGAAGAACTAGATGACTTCCTGGAAATTTGGACAAAAGCAGGATTGTTTTGAAAATGATTAGGAGCATGAATGTCCTGAATGAGCTGAATTAGTTGATGTTGGAATTGTTTAAATCAATCAAGAAATGTGGAAGTAATAACAGTTTTAAATTAAAAATGGTCTTACGGAATTCCTGTAATTTCAGGAAAAACGGGAATTTTTCCAGTTCAAAAAACAATAAAATAATTATTCGTGATAAGAGGAATGTTTCGACGGTAGAACGGTTGAAGTGGTTTGAAAAATGTGAAAGGAGTAGTCAACAGAAAAAAGGGGAATTCTAGGAATTCCTGGAATTTTTTTGAACTTCGAAAAATTATAGTTTGAATGTCCAGAATGAATGTTATGTTGAAGGTGGAATGGTTTGAATCGGTTGAAAAAGGTGGAAATGGTGGAAGTTTGAAAAATGGGCAATTCATTTTGAATGGGAAAAGTGTCCTGGAAAACCTGGAATTCTGGGAAATCTGAGAACTTTTGGAATTTGTCAAGGGAAAAAAGGATGAAAAATGTGGAAGGTATAGCGCGCCAAAATCTGGAGAAAAAGAAGAACTAGATGATGTGTGAATGCTCCAATGCTGAAGTTGAACTGAAATGCTGACAGAATGTAGTAAGAATGTAAGAATAGTTTGGATGTTGGAATGGTCTCAATGTTGAAGAGTTTGAATTTCCAGGAAAACCGGAATTTCGGTTTGGAACTTGGGAAAGTGTTAGTTTGAATGTCCAGGATGAGTGGAATGTGTTGATGTTGGAATGGTTTGAATAGGTTGAAAAATGTGGGAATTGTGCAACTTGGAAAAGTGTCCCATTCATTTCAATAGGAAGTTCCTGGAAATTTGGGGAAAAGCAGGATTGTTTTGAAAATGATTAGGAGCATGAATGTCCTGAATGAGCTGAATTGGTTGATGTTGGAATTGTTTAAATCGATCAAGTAGTAACAGTTTTAATTTAAAAATGGTATTATGGAATTCCTGGAATTTCAGGAAAACCGGGATTTTTTCTAGTTAAAAAAACAATTAAATTTTTTTTCCTCATAAGAGGAATGTTTCGACGGTAGAATGGTTGAAGTGGTTTGAAAAAATGTTTAAAGGAGTAATAAACAGAAAAAGGGGGAATTCCTGGAATTTTTTTGAACTTCGAAAAACTATAGTTTGAATGTCCAGGATGAATATGTTATGTTAATATGTTGAAGGTGGAATGGTTTGAATCGGTTGAAAAATGTGGAAATGGTGGAAGTTTGAAAAATGGGCAATTCAATTTCAATGGGAAAAATGTCCCGGAAAACCTGGAATTTTGGAAAATCTGGGAATTTTTGGAATTTGTCAGGGGAAAAATGGATGAAAAATGTGGAAGGTATAGCGCGCCAAAATCTGGAGAAAAAGAACTAGATGATCTGTGAATGCTCCAATGCTGAAGTTGAACTGAAATGCTGACAGAATGTAGTATGAATGTAAGAATAGTTTGAGTGTTGGAATGGTCTCAATGTTGAAGAGTTTGAATTTCCAGGAAAACCGGAATTTGGTTTGGAACTTGGGAAAGTGTTAGTTTGAATGTCCAGGATGAGTGGAATGTGTTGATGTTGGAATGGTTTGAATAGGTTGAAAAATGTGGGAATTGTGCAACTCGGAAAAGTGTCCCATTCATTTCAATGGGAACTTCCTGGAAATTTGGGGAAAAGCAGGATTGTTTTGAAAATGATTAGGAGCATGAATGTCCTGAATGAGCTGAATTGGTTGATGTTGGAATTGTTTAAATCGATCAAGAAATGTGGAAGTAGTAACAGTTTTAATTTAAAAATAGTATTACGGAATTCCTGGAATTTCAGGAAAACCGGGAATTTTTCCAGTTCAAAAAACTATTAAAACATTTTTTCCTGATAAGAGGAATGTTTCGACGGTAGAAAGGCTGAAGTGGTTTGAAAAATGTGAAAAAGAGTAGTCAACAGAAAAAAGGGGAATTCTGGGAATTCCTGGAAAAAATTTTAACTTCGAAAAATTATAGTTTGAATGTCCAGGATGAATGTTATGTTGAAGGTGGAATGGTTTGAATAGGTTGAAAAAGGTGGAAGTTTGAAAAATCGGCAATTCATTTTGAAGTGTCCCGGAAAACCTGGAATTCTGGGAAATTTGGGAATTTTTGCAATTTGTCAAGAGAAAAATGGATAAAAAATGTGGATGGTATAGCGCGCCAAAATCTGGAGAAGAAGAACAACTAGATGATGTGTGAATGCTCCAATGCTGAAGTTGAACTGAAATGCTGACAGAATGTAGTATGAATGTAAGACTAGTTTGAATGTTAGAATGGTCTCAATGTTGAAGAGTTTGAATTTCCAGGAAAACCGGAATTTGGTTTGGAACTTGGGAAAGTGTTAGTTTGAATGTCCAGGATGAGTGGAATGTGTTGATGTTGGAATGGTTTGAATTGGTTGAAAAATGTGGGAATTGTGCAACTTGGAAAAGTGTCCCATTCATTTCAATGGGAACTTCCTGGAAATTTGGGGAAAAGCAGGATTGTTTTGAAAATGAATAGGAGCATGAATGTCCTGAATGAGCTGAATTGGTTGTTGTTGGAATTGTTTAAATCGATCAAGTAGAACAGTTTTAATTTAAAAATGCTATGACGGAATTCCAGGAAAACCGGGAATTTTTCCAGTTCAAAAAACTATTTAATTTTTTTTCCCTGATAAGTGGAATGTTTCGACGGTAGAACGGTTGAAGTGGTTTGAAAAATGTGAAAGGAGTAGTCAACAGAAAAAAGGGGAATTCTGGGAATTCCTGGAATTTTTTTGAATGTCCAGGATGAATATGTTATGTTAATAGGTTGAAGGTGGAATGGTTTGAATCGGTTGAAAAATTTGGAAATGGTGGAAGTTTGAAAAATGGGCAATTCATTTTGAATGGGAAAAATGTCCCGGAAAACCTGTAATTCTGGGAAATCTGGGAATTTTTGGAATTTGTCAAGGGAAAAATGGATGAAAAATGTGGAAGGTATAGCGCGCCAAAATCTGGAGAAGAAGAAGAACTAGATGATGTGTGAATGCTCCAATGCTGAAGTTGAAGTGAAATGCTGACAGAATGTACCGGTAGTATGAATGTAAGAATAGTCGGAATGTTGGAATGGTTTCAATGTTGAAAAGTTTGAATTTCCAGGAAAACCAGAATTTTGTTTGGAGTTTGGGAAGTGTTCGTTTGAATGTCCAGGATGAGTGGAACGGTTTGGAAAGTTTGAAAAATGTGGGAATTGTGCAACTTGGAAAAAGGTCCCATTCATTTCAATGAGAACTTCCTGGAAAT
The DNA here is from genome assembly GCF_033978685.3 of Nerophis lumbriciformis. Lineage (NCBI taxonomy): Eukaryota > Metazoa > Chordata > Actinopteri > Syngnathiformes > Syngnathidae > Nerophis > Nerophis lumbriciformis. The sequence continues at coordinate 4,392,656 of NC_084565.2, forward strand.
TTGGGAATTTGGAGAAAAGCGGGATTTTTTTGAAAATGATTAGGAGCATAAATGTCCTGAATGAGCTGAATTGCTTGGTGTTGGAATTGTTTAAATCGGTCAAGAAATGTTGAAGTAGTAACAGTTTTTTATTTGAAAAATGGTATTACTGAATCTGGGGAAAAACTGGATTTTTTTAAGGTCTTAAACCAACATGTTTTTTGTCCTGACTAAGTGGAATGTTTTGACAGTGGAACGGTTGAAATGGGTTGAAAAATGTGAAAGGAATCATCGCACTAAAAAAGGCTGTAAATAAGGTTAGAAAAAAACATGAAATTCCTGGGGGGGTAAGAGTTAGTGCTGCAAGGCTTCTGGGTATTTGTTCTGTTGTGTTTATGTTGTGTTACGGTGCGGATGTTCTCCCGAAATGTGTTTGCCATTCTTGTTTGGTGTGGGTTCACAGTGTGGCACATATTTGTAACAGTGTTAAACTTGTTTATACGGCCACCCTCACTGTGACCTGTATGGCTGTTGACCAAGTATGAATTGCATTCACTGATGTGTGTGAAAAACCGTAGATATAATCGGCAGTCCGATATTATCGGACATCTCTAGTTTTGCTTTATTGATTATTGACGTGTTTCTTGCTACTTTATGTTGTATATTTGTACATGAGATTTCCAGTTCAATTTATCATCAATCATTATACCTAGAAATTTGGTTTTAATTTACTCTTTCAATTTCTATTCCGTCTATTTGTATTTGTGTTTGACTTTCTCTTCTACTGTTGTTGAAGGAGAGCACATCATTCCTGAACAGGTTGAATATTTTGCCAACCAGGTAGACCTGACAGGTGTGCCTGATTGGCCACGCCTATAAGAACAGCTGATAGGCAACACTTCACAGTGGTCAGGTGACCCTTCTGAAGAAGACTGCAGATGACAGTCCAAACATGTCAGGTAAAAATTCCATCTGATATACCGAAAATATGGTCTGATTACAAGACACTGCTGATCCAACTTAAGATCATTTAGTCTTGGTGGGGGTCTTGGTTTACAAAGGATTGTGTCGGAAGGTTGCTAAGCACAGGTCAGTTTGTGGTGAGTGTGTCACTTTACCGCTGCCCACGCCCTCGTGGTCAAACATCACCCTCTGCTTGCTGCTGAACTCAAACTCCTCCATAGGGGCACTGCCCGCCACCACCGAGGAGCCTGGCACGGGCACGTAGACCTGTGCCAGGAGGGAGCAGGACGAGGCCACCTCCTCAAACACCTGCGCGGGTGCACACCCAGGAAGAGGTTGACAACACCAACATGTGAGGTGACATGCTTCTTCTGTTGCATACCGTACCTGCAAAGTGATACTTTTGGGACAGTTGACGATCTTCAGGTTGAAAATCTGGCCAAAGTGCACTTTGAAGTCGGAGTTGAGGGTCCGGCTGTTGGTCTGGGACACTTCCTTGTCGTTGTAGAGGACCTTTATGAAAACAGAGCGTTTGGCAACATCCTCTCTGCGAGCGATTTCCCCCCTGAAAGAGTCAACAAACATCTTCTGAGTTCCAACACTGGCTGCTACTCTAGTTTCATATTGTCATCATAGTGTCAATGGTGTGTGTGTCCATGGTGTTTCCATGGTGTGTCAAAGGTGTTTCTACTGTGTTTCCACGGTGTGTGTGTCCATGGTGTGTCCATGGTGTTTCCATGGTGTGTCCGCGGCGTGTCCATGGTGTGTGTGTGTGTGTGTCCATGGTGTGTGTGTGTGTGTCCATGGTGTTTCTACTGTGTTTCCACGGTGTGTGTGTCCATGGTGTTTCCATGGTGTGTCCATGGTGTGTCAAAGGTGTTTCTACTGTGTTTCCACGGTGTGTGTGTCCATGGTGTTTCCATAGTGTGTCCACAGTGTGTCTGCGGTGTGTCCGTGGTGTGTGTGTGTGTGTGTGTGTCCATGGTGTTTCTACTGTGTTTCCACGGTGTGTGTGTCCATGGTGTTTCCATGGTGTGGCCATGGTGTTTCCATGGTGTGGCCATGGTGTGTCAATGGTGTTTCTACTGTGTTTCCACGGTGTGTGTGTCAAAGGTGTTTCTACTGTGTTTCCACGGTGTGTGTGTCCTCGGTGTGTCCATGGTGTTTTCATGATGTGTTAATTGAATTATATTTATATAGCGCTTTTCTCTAGTGACTCAAAGCGCTTTTACATAGTGAAAGCCAATATCTAAGTTACATTTAAACCAGTGTGGGTGGCACTGGAAGCAGGTGGGTAAAACGTCTTGCCCAAGGACACAACGGCAGTGACTTGGATGGAAGCGGGGATCGAACCTGGAACCCTCAAGTTGCTGGCACAGCCACTCTACCAACCGAGCTATACCGCCCCTGCACGGTATAGCTGTGTCCTTGGTGTGTGTGTCCGTGATGTGTGTGTCCGTGGTGTGTTCGTGGTGTGTGTCCATGGTGTGTCAAAGGTGTTTCTACTGTGTTTCCACTGTGTGTGTGTCCATGGTGTGTACACGGTGTTTCCATGGTGTGGCCATGGTGTGTCCATGGTGTTTCCATGGTGTGGCCATAGTGTGTCCATGGTGTGTCTATGGTGTTTCCATGGTGTGGCCATGGTGTGTCAATGGTGTTTCTATTGTGTTTCCACGGTGTGTGTGTGTCCATGGTGTTTCCATGGTGTGTCTATGGTGTTTCCATGGTGTGGCCATGGTGTGTCAATGGTGTTTCTACTGTGTTTCCACGGTGTGTGTGTCCATGGTGGGTCATAGGTGTTTCTACTATGTTTCCACGATGTGTGTGTCCATGGTGTGTGTGTCCATAGTGTGGCCATGGTGTGTCCATGGTGTTTCTATGGTGTGTCCATGGTGTTTCCACGATGTGTGAAGTGAATTATATTTATATAGCGCTTTTCTCTAGTGACTCAAAGCGCTTTTACATAGTGAAAGCCAATATCTAAGTTACATTTAAACCAGTGTGGGTGGCACTGGAAGCAGGTGGGTAAAACGTCTTGCCCAAGGACACAACGGCAGTGACTTGGATAGAAGCGGGGATCGAACCTGGAACCCTCAAGTTGCTGGCACAGCCACTCTACCAACCGAGTTATACCGCCCCTGCACAGTATAGCTGTCTCCATGGTGTGTGTGTCCGTGGCGTGTGTGTCCGCGGCGTGTTCGTGGTGTGTGTCCATGGTGTGTGTGTCCGTGGCGTGTGTGTCTGTGGCGTCTTCGTGGTGTGTGTCCATGGTGTTTCCATGGTGTGACAAAGGTGTTTCTACTGTGTTTCCACGGTATGTGTGTCCATGGTGTGGCCATGGTGTGTCCATGGTGTTTCCATGGTGTGGCCATAGTGTGGCCATGGTGTGTCAAAGGTGTTTCCACGGTGTGTGTGTCCATGGTGTGTACACGGTGTGTACACGGTGTTTCCATGGTGTTTCCACTGTTTTTCCACGATGTGTGACGTTAATTATATTTATATAGCGCTTTTCTCTAGTGACTCAAAGTGCTTTTACATAGTGAAACCCAATATCTAAGTTACATTTAAACCAGTGTGGGTGGCACTGGAAGCAGGTGGGTAAAGAGTCTTGCCCAAGGACACAACGGCAGTGACTTGGATGGCGGAAGCGGGGATCGAACCTGGAACCCTCAAGTTGCTGGCACAGCCACTCTACCAACCAAGCTATACCGCCCCTGCACGGTATAGTGTGTCTGTGGTGTGCCCGTGGTGTGTTCATGGGACGTTGTTATTTCATTATATTTGAAAACATCAGCATTAAAAACATTTGAACCTTTTGAATTAAAATCTTTAAAGAGGGGTTGAAAATGTTTACTGTTGTTTGAATTTAGAGTTTACATTTTGTAAACAATTCAAAGAAGTGTGATTAATATCAAAATTAGGTCTGCAATAATCCCAGTTTGTTAACACTTCACTCAAAATGAATCGCAGATAGACAAAATGTGTCCACCAGATGTCTAAAGTCTGTGCTGAGCAGTTTGTTACCACAATTCTCTCATCTAGTTGACATCTCAATTCAGACCGGAACTTTCCCGAAGACCATAAAAACTGCTGTCATTAAGCTCCTCCCAGAGAAGACCGGTCTTGATGTCACAGGACTGAAGAACTAACCGGCCCATATCAAAGCTGACATTTTTGGTCAAAGTTCTGGAACAAGTTTGTACACCAACAGCTTGGTGACTTTCTCCTGTAGAACAATGTGTTTGATACTTCCCAGTCAGGTTTTAGTTCCACCACAGGACTGAAACTGCTTGGATCAAGGTGGCAAATGACATCCGCCTGAACACAGACGCAGGAAGAGTCTCAGTCTTGGTTTTGCTGGACCTGAGCGCTGCCTTTGACACAGTTGACCATACTATCTTCATACTGAGGTTAGAACACTGGGTGGGAATATCTGGTTCTGTTTTTAACTGGTTCAAGTCCTGTCTCTATCACAGGACATACTTTGTTGGAATTGGTAACTGTGTCTCTGACCAAATGGCTATGACCTGTGGGGTTCCTCAGGTCTCTATTCTAGGACCCCTCTTGTTCAACCTGTAAATGCTGTCACTAGGCCACCTGAAACATTTTTAAAACCAGAGGAATAATGTCTGAATCAAACTTAGAAAGACTGATCCATGCCTTGGTCTACAGCAGGTTAGACTACTGTCATGGCCTTCTCACTGAGCTCCCTCAACCAGCTGTAAAGCAGCTGCAGTACATCCAGAATGCTGCTGCTCGAGTCCTGACTAGAACCAGGAAATATGACCATATTAGTTCATGGCTTAGGTACTGCACTGACTTCCTGTTGCTCAGAGAATATACTTTAAACCATCTCTCCTTGTGTACAAGTCTTCTCATGGTCTTGTGCCAAAGTACATCTCTGACATGTTCGAACCACATGAACCATCTCGAGCTCTGAGAACCTCAGGGAGTGGTCTCCTGCTGACATGTTAGAACCATATGAACCATCTCGACCTCTGACAGCCTCTGGGAGTGGTCTCCTGCTGACACTTTAGAACCACATGAACCATCTCAACGTCTGACAACCTCAGGGAGTGGTCTCCTGCTGACATATTAGAACCATATGAACCATCTCGACCTCTGAGAACCTCTGGGAGTGGTCTCCAGCTGACATGTTAGAACCATATGAACCATCTCGAGCTCTGAGAACCTCAGGGAGTGGTCTCCTGCTGACATGTTAGAACCCTGTGAACCATCTCGACCTCTGAGAACCTCTGGGAGTGGTCTCCTGCTGACATGTTAGAACCATATGAACCATCTCGACCTCTGAGAACCTCTGGGAGTGGTCTCCAGCTGACATGTTAGAACCATATGAACCATCTCGACCTCTGACATGTTAGAACCACATGAACCATCTCAACGTCTGACAACCTCAAGGAGTGGTCTCCTGCTGACATATTAGAACCATATGAACCATCTCGACCTCTGAGAACCTCTGGGAGTGGTCTCCAGCTGACATGTTAGAACCATATGAACCATCTCGAGCTCTGAGAACCTCAGGGAGTGGTCTCCTGCTGACATGTTAGAACCCTGTGAACCATCTCGACCTCGGAGAACCTCTGGGAGTGGTCTCCTGCTAACATGTTAGAACCATATGAACCATCTCGACCTCTGAGAACCTCTGGGAGTGGTCTCCAGCTGACATGTTAGAACCATATGAACCATCTCGACCTCTGACATGTTAGAACCACATGAACCATCTCAACGTCTGACAACCTCAGGGAGTGGTCTCCTCCTGACATATTAGAACCATATGAACCATCTCGAGTTCTGACAACCTCAGGGAATGGTCTCCTGCTGACATGTTAGAACTATATGAACCATCTCAAGCTCTGAGAACCTCAGAAAGTGGTCTCCTGCTGACATGTTAGAACCACATGAACCATCTCGAGCTCTGAGAACCTCAGGGAGTGGTCTCCTGCTGACATGTTAGAACCCTGTGAACCATCTCGACCTCTGAGAACCTCTGGGAGTGGTCTCCTGCTGACATGTTAGAACCATATGAACCATCTCGACCTCTGAGAACCTCTGGGAGTGGTCTCCAGCTGACATGTTAGAACCATATGAACCATCTCGACCTCTGACATGTTAGAACCACATGAACCATCTCAACGTCTGACAACCTCAGGGAGTGGTCTCCTCCTGACATATTAGAGCCATATGAACCATCTCGAGTTCTGACAACCTCAGGGAATGGTCTCCTGCTGACATGTTAGAACTATATGAACCATCTCAAGCTCTGAGAACCTCAGAAAGTGGTCTCCTGCTGACATGTTAGAACCACATGAACCATCTCGAGCTCTGAGAACCTCAGGGAGTGGTTTCCTGCTGACATGTTAGAACCATATGAACAATCTCGACCTCTGACAACCTCAGGGAGTCGTCTCCTGCTGACATGTTAGAACCATATGAACCATCTCGACCTCTGACAATTTCAGGGAGTGGTCTCCTGCTGACATGTTAGAACCACATGGACCATCTCAACCTCTGACAACCTCAGGGAGTGGTCTCCTGCTGACATATTAGAACCATATGAACCATCTCGACCTCTGAGAACCTCTGGGAGTGGTCTCCAGCTGACATGTTAGAACCATATGAACCATCTCGACCTCTGACATGTTAGAACCACATGAACCATCTCAACGTCTGACAACCTCAAGGAGTGGTCTCCTGCTGACATATTAGAACCATATGAACCATCTCGACCTCTGAGAACCTCTGGGAGTGGTCTCCAGCTGACATGTTAGAACCATATGAACCATCTCGAGCTCTGAGAACCTCAGGGAGTGGTCTCCTGCTGACATGTTAGAACCCTGTGAACCATCTCGACCTCTGAGAACCTCTGGGAGTGGTCTCCTGCTGACATGTTAGAACCATATGAACCATCTCGACCTCTGAGAACCTCTGGGAGTAGTCTCCAGCTGACATGTTAGAACCATATGAACCATCTCGACCTCTGACATGTTAGAACCACATGAACCATCTCAACGTCTGACAACCTCAGGGAGTGGTCTCCTCCTGACATATTAGAACCATATGAACCATCTCGAGTTCTGACAACCTCAGGGAATGGTCTCCTGCTGACATGTTAGAACTATATGAACCATCTCAAGCTCTGAGAACCTCAGAAAGTGGTCTCCTGCTGACATGTTAGAACCACATGAACCATCTCGAGCTCTGAGAACCTCAGGGAGTGGTTTCCTGCTGACATGTTAGAACCATATGAACAATCTCGACCTCTGACAACCTCAGGGAGTCGTCTCCTGCTGACATGTTAGAACCATATGAACCATCTCGACCTCTGACAATTTCAGGGAGTGGTCTCCTGCTGACATGTTAGAACCACATGGACCATCTCAACCTCTGACAACCTCAGGGAGTGGTCTCCTGCTGACATATTAGAACCATATGAACCATCTCGACCTCTGAGAACCTCTGGGAGTGGTCTCCAGCTGACATGTTAGAACCATATGAACCATCTCGACCTCTGACATGTTAGAACCACATGAACCATCTCAACGTCTGACAACCTCAGGGAGTGGTCTCCTCCTGACATATTAGAGCCATATGAACCATCTCGAGTTCTGACAACCTCAGGGAATGGTCTCCTGCTGACATGTTAGAACTATATGAACCATCTCAAGCTCTGAGAACCTCAGAAAGTGGTCTCCTGCTGACATGTTAGAACCACATGAACCATCTCGAGCTCTGAGAACCTCAGGGAGTGGTTTCCTGCTGACATGTTAGAACCATATGAACAATCTCGACCTCTGACAACCTCAGGGAGTCGTCTCCTGCTGACATGTTAGAACCATATGAACCATCTCGACCTCTGACAATTTCAGGGAGTGGTCTCCTGCTGACATGTTAGAACCACATGGACCATCTCAACCTCTGACAACCTCAGGGAGTGGTCTCCTGCTGACATATTAGAACCATATGAACCATCTCGACCTCTGAGAACCTCTGGGAGTGGTCTCCAGCTGACATGTTAGAACCATATGAACCATCTCGACCTCTGACATGTTAGAACCACATGAACCATCTCAACGTCTGACAACCTCAAGGAGTGGTCTCCTGCTGACATATTAGAACCATATGAACCATCTCGACCTCTGAGAACCTCTGGGAGTGGTCTCCAGCTGACATGTTAGAACCATATGAACCATCTCGAGCTCTGAGAACCTCAGGGAGTGGTCTCCTGCTGACATGTTAGAACCCTGTGAACCATCTCGACCTCTGAGAACCTCTGGGAGTGGTCTCCTGCTGACATGTTAGAACCATATGAACCATCTCGACCTCTGAGAACCTCTGGGAGTAGTCTCCAGCTGACATGTTAGAACCATATGAACCATCTCGACCTCTGACATGTTAGAACCACATGAACCATCTCAACGTCTGACAACCTCAGGGAGTGGTCTCCTCCTGACATATTAGAACCATATGAACCATCTCGAGTTCTGACAACCTCAGGGAATGGTCTCCTGCTGACATGTTAGAACTATATGAACCATCTCAAGCTCTGAGAACCTCAGAAAGTGGTCTCCTGCTGACATGTTAGAACCACATGAACCATCTCGAGCTCTGAGAACCTCAGGGAGTGGTTTCCTGCTGACATGTTAGAACCATATGAACAATCTCGACCTCTGACAACCTCAGGGAGTCGTCTCCTGCTGACATGTTAGAACCATATGAACCATCTCGACCTCTGACAATTTCAGGGAGTGGTCTCCTGCTGACATGTTAGAACCACATGGACCATCTCAACCTCTGACAACCTCAGGGAGTGGTCTCCTGCTGACATATTAGAACCATATGAACCATCTCGACCTCTGAGAACCTCTGGGAGTGGTCTCCAGCTGACATGTTAGAACCATATGAACCATCTCGACCTCTGACATGTTAGAACCACATGAACCATCTCAACGTCTGACAACCTCAAGGAGTGGTCTCCTGCTGACATATTAGAACCATATGAACCATCTCGACCTCTGAGAACCTCTGGGAGTGGTCTCCAGCTGACATGTTAGAACCATATGAACCATCTCGAGCTCTGAGAACCTCAGGGAGTGGTCTCCTGCTGACATGTTAGAACCCTGTGAACCATCTCGACCTCTGAGAACCTCTGGGAGTGGTCTCCTGCTGACATGTTAGAACCATATGAACCATCTCGACCTCTGAGAACCTCTGGGAGTGGTCTCCAGCTGACATGTTAGAACCATATGAACCATCTCGACCTCTGACATGTTAGAACCACATGAACCATCTCAACGTCTGACAACCTCAGGGAGTGGTCTCCTCCTGACATATTAGAACCATATGAACCATCTCGAGTTCTGACAACCTCAGGGAATGGTCTCCTGCTGACATGTTAGAACTATATGAACCATCTCAAGCTCTGAGAACCTCAGAAAGTGGTCTCCTGCTGACATGTTAGAACCACATGAACCATCTCGAGCTCTGAGAACCTCAGGGAGTGGTTTCCTGCTGACATGTTAGAACCATATGAACAATCTCGACCTCTGACAACCTCAGGGAGTCGTCTCCTGCTGACATGTTAGAACCATATGAACCATCTCGACCTCTGACAATTTCAGGGAGTGGTCTCCTGCTGACATGTTAGAACCACATGGACCATCTCAACCTCTGACAACCTCAGGGAGTGGTCTCCTGCTGACATATTAGAACCCTATGAACCATCTCGAGTTCTGAGAACCTCAGGGAATGGTCTCCTGCTGACATGTTAGAACTATATGAACCATCTCAAGCTCTGAGAACGTCTGGAAATGGTCTCCTGCTGACATGTTAGAACCACATGAACAATTTCGAGCTCTGAGAACCAGAAGCGTAGCATCTAATCAAAATACAAGATAATAGTATTACTGTGGTCATAATGCAGTATAATATTAGTAGTAATAATATCAAAACACAAGATAATAGTATTACTGTGGTCATAATGCAGTATAATATTAGTAGTAATAATATCAAAATACAAGATAACAGTAATACTGTGGTCATAATGCAGTATAATATTAGTAGTAGTAATAATATCAAAATACAAGATAATATTATTACTGTGGTCATAATGCGGTATAATATTAGTAATGGTAATAATATCAAAATACAAGATAACAGTATTATTGTGGTCATAATACGTTATAATATTAGTAGTAGTAATAATATCAAAATACAAGATAATAGTATTGCTGTGGTCATAATGCAGTATAATATTAGTAGTAATAATATCAAAATACAAGATAATATCATTACTCTGGTAATAATGCAGTATAATAGTAGTAGTAATATCAAAATACAAGATAATAGTATTACTGTGGTCATAATGCAGTATAATATTAGTAGTAGTAATAATATCAAAATACAAGATAATGGTATTACTGTGGTCATAATGCAGTATAATATTAGTAATGGTAATAATATCAAAATACAAGATATCAGTATTACTGTGGTCATAATGCATTATAATATTAGTAGTAGTAATAATATCAAAATACAAGATAATAGTATTGCTGTGGTCATAATGCAGTATAATATTAGTAGTAATAATATCAAAATACAAGATAATAGCGTTACTGTGGTCATAATGCAGTATAACATTAGTAGTAATAATATCAAAATACAAGATAATAGTATTACTGTGGTCATAATGCAGTATATTAGTAGTAGTAATAATATCAAAATACAAGATAATGGTATTACTGTGGTCATAATGCAGTATAATATTAGTAGTAGTAGTGATAATATCAGAATACAAAATAACAGTATTACTGTGGTCATAATGCAGTATAATATTAGTAATGGTAATAATATCAAAATACAAGATAACAATATTACTGTGGTCATAATGCATTATAATATTAGTAGTAGTAATAATATCAAAATACAAGATAATAGTATTGCTGTGGTCATAATGCAGTATATTATTAGTAGTAATAATATCAAAATACAAGATAATAGCAGTACTGTGGTCATAATGCAGTATATTATTAGTAGTAGTAATAATATCAAAATACAAGATAATAGTATTACTGGGGTCATAATGCAGTATAATATTAGTAGTAATAATAATATCAAAATACAAGATAATAGTATTACTGTGGTCATAATGCAGTATAATAAACTACATACGTATAATACTACTGTCTCACTTGGGGCAGAGGTCTGCCGCTGAGATCTTTCCGGAAGCAGACATCTCTGGGATGAGAATGGCCTCGCCAGGTTTCCGGCGTATTCTGGACGCCTTCTCCCTGACCTGCTGCTCTATGGCGTCAAAGTCCAACTTCTCCGGGGGCTCCGGCTTCGGGGGACCATCATCCACGGCCCCGTCTGATTCACTCGCGTCTGGGTCGTTTTCATCTTCTTCTGTTTCTTCTTGCGGTTGTCCTTTCTTCTTCTTCTTCTTCTTCTGCTTCTTTTGGGATTTCTGTCAAAAGGTGTAACGTGAACATGTCACGACGAACCGGGAGCCGGATGCAACCCCGGCCCTTTCATTAGGTACACCTGGTGTCCTTTACCTGTTTCCTCCTCCACGTCTTCCACTGGTCCAGCTGCTTCTTGTACTCTGCCAGCTTCCTCTGGTAGTCCACGTCTTCCTCAGCCTCCAGCTCCCACACCTCTGCCAGGACTTCCTTCTCGTACTCTTGCTCGTCGCTCTGCCGGTCTACGTTCTCCCTGGACAACACAAGTTGAATATGAATGATGATGTTTGGTCACGACTGAAGTCTGGACTTAAAAAAAAAACACCTTCTGAGGCAGAGCTTGTAAGGTGTGTTGGTAAACTTCTGGAACTCTCTCAAGGACTTGATCTCCTTCCACACTTTGACCAGGCTCTTCAGCAGAGCTCTGTCCTTCTCCTGCTCGCTGTCTCGCAGCTGCCGTGTGTTCCTGGGGAAAATTGAGCAAGAGGAGGAATAGTTTCTGTCAGGTGCAAACACTGATGACATCTATTAAACAAGACGAGAGGCAAAGAATTAAACAGAGACAGAATTCAATTTGGACTCAATATATTGAGGAGAGTCGCCCCGGACATTGTATCCTTCTACAATCTCCAGCACACTCTGCCAAAAGATTGTATGCCATCCATCCATCCATCCATCCATCTTCTTCCGCCTGTCCAAGGTCGGGTCGCGGGGGCAGCAGCCTAAGCAGGGAAGCCCAGACTTCCCTCTCCCCGGCCACTTCGTCCAGCTCTTCCCGGGGGATCCCGAGGCGTTCCCAGGTCAGCCGGGATATATAGTCTTCCCAACGTGTCCTGGGTCTTCCCCGTGGCCTCCTACCGGTCGGACGTGCCCTAAACACCTCCCTAGGGAGGCGTTCGGGTGGCATCCTGACCAGATGCCCGAACCACCTCATCTGGCTCCTCTCGATGTGGAGGAGCAGCGGCTTTACTTTGAGCTCCCCCCGGATGACAGAGCATCTCACCCTATCTCTAAGGGAGAGTCCCGCCACCCGGCGGAGGAAACTCATTTCGGCCGCTTGTACCCGTGATCTTGTCCTTTCGGTCATGACCATAGGTGAGGATGGGAACGTAGATCGACCGGTAAATCGAGAGCTTTGCCTTCCGGCTCAGCTCCTTCTTCACCACAACGGATCGATACAGCGTCCGCATTACTGAAGACGCCGCACCGATCTGCCTGTCGATCTCACCATCCACTCTCCCCTCACTCGTGAACAAGACTCCGAGGTACTTGAACTCCTCCACTTGGGGCAAGATCTCCTCCCCAACCCGGAGATGGCACTCCACCCTTTTCCGGGCGAGAACCATGGACTCGGACTTGGAGGTGCTGATTCCCATCCCAGTCGCTTCACACTCGGCTGCGAACCGATCCAGTGAGAGCTGAAGATCTTGGCCAGATAAAGCCATCAGGACCACATCATCTGCAAAAAGCAGAGACCTAATCCTGCAGCCACCAAACCAGATACCCTCAACGCCCTGACTGCGCCTAGAAATTCTGTCCATAAAGGTTATGAACAGAATCGGTGACAAAGGGCAGCCCTGGCGGAGACCAACCCTCACTGGAAACGGGTCCGACTTACTGCCAGCAATGCGGACCAAGCTCTAACACTGATTATACAGGGAGCGAACCGCCACAATAAGACAGTCCGTTACCCCATACTCTCTGAGTCTCTAAAAGATTGTATGCCTCCTTCTTTTATTTTGGACCCTCCCCGACCACATGGCCACGGCTGTTTCCAAAGGACAAAGGTCGCAAAAAGTTCACAGAAAAGGTCGTAAACAATTCACAGAAAAGGTCAGTTGAAAAAGAGTTCGTAAAATAGTTCAAAAAGAGGTCCATAAAATAGTTCAAAAAGAGTTCGTTTGGAAATTGGGCAGATCCTGTCATCTCTCCGCTTTGAAGTACTTGGGCTAGAACAGGGGTCGGCAACCCGCGGCTCTAGCGCCGCCCTAGTGGCTCCCTGTAGCTTTTCCAAAGATGTATAAAAAAATGGAAAAACATGAGGGGAAATAATTTATTTTTTGTTTTAATATGGTTTCTGTCGGAGGCCAAACATGACACAAACCTCCCTAATTGTTATAAATCCCACTGTTTATATTAAACGTGCTTCACTGATTCGAGTATTTGGCGAGCGCCGTTTTGTCCTACTAATATTGGCGGTCCTTGAACTCACCGTAGTTTGTTTACATGTATAACTTTCTCCGACTTTCTAGGACGTGTTTTATGCCACTTCTTTTTCTGTCTCATTTTGTCCACCAAACTTTTAACGTTGTGCATGAATGCATAAAGGTGAGTTTTGTTGATGTTATTGACTTGTGGGGAGTGCTATTCGGGCATATTTGGTCACTGCATGACTGCAAGCTAATCGATGCTAACATGCTATTTAGGCTAGCTATATGTACATATTGCATCATAATGCCTCGTTTGTAGCTATATTTGAGCTCATTTAGTTTCCTTTAAGTCCTCTTAATTCAATTTATATCTCATGACACACTATCTGCATGTAATATGGCTTTTAATTTTTCTGCGGCTCCAGACAGATTTGTTTTTGTATTTTTGGTCCAATATGGCTCTTTCAACATTTTGGGTTGCCGACCCCTGGGCTAGAACAACATCCTTCTGTTGATTACCATACATGAGAGAAAACAGAAAACCCTTCATGTGGCTCTCCCCTTACACAGTGGAGTTTTACGAGCATTCTTCTTGGTAAGTTTCAAAGACAGCTTTTGTCTTCTCACCTGACAGAACTCAATGTAACAAAGTTTTTTGTGATAACTTACAAACAATTATTCTAACAGTTTCCATCCTAAAAAGTGAGCCACTCACTTGATCTCCACGCCGTACTCCACGATCCTCTGCTGCATGGCCTGAGAGAGGCTCTGCTCACTGTGGATCTCCAGCATGTTTCTCATGGTGTTCCTCAGCCCGTTCAGCTGCACCACACACATCCTCAGTATCATGTAGCGTGGGTCGCGGGAGGAAAGAAAGGTTCACCTTGTCCGTGAGGTGCTCTGCCAGCTTGTTGCGCTGCCTGTCTAGGTACTGGTCGTACAGCTGGGCCAGGCGTGCCCCCTGGACGTGCTCGCGACTGAAGAGCGGGTGATGGGAGAAGATGAGTCCGGACACGTCAACATCCAGCTGGTAGTCTCCCTCACAGTCTGCTGCGCCGGCTATGTACGCCTGGTGCGTGTGGCCGCACTTTATCGGCTGTGGAGAGAATTGTCACCTGGCATAAGGTTGTGTGCAGCAGAATGCCAGCTACCACACTGCAAAAACTGAAATCTAAGTAAGATTAAATAGGTCAAATAAGGGTGATATTTGCTTATTTTCTGTCTTATAAGATAATTCTTCTCACTAAGCAAATTTTATGTTAGTGTGTTTTACTTGTTTTAAGGGTTCTGGTCCTAAATGATCTCAGTAAGAGATTACAGCTTGTTGCTGAGATTGTATGACCTATATCAGGGGTGCTCAATACGTCGATCGCGATCTACCAGTCGATCGCAAAGGTAGTATTGGTAGATCGCATTTCATTATTAAAAAAAAATAAAAAATAAAAAAAAAATTTTTTTTTTTTTTTGTGTCCTGTCCAGCTTCTCAGGCAAATCATATAGTTGATGTAGATGCCCATTTCGGCTGTTCAGATTTACTTTACAAAAGAGAAGTGTAGGATACTTCTCTTGTTGCCTTATTTGTATTTGACTTTATTAAATGTATTTATATTATCATTTAGTGCAGCCGGGACGGAACAGGAGGGGATAGAAAGAGAAAAAAAAAGAAGACAGAGGGGGAAATTGTGGGGACAAGAGGGGGATTAGACAGAGAGACAAAAACAACAACAGCAAACAACAACAACAACAATAGAACAACATCAGCAAATACGACATGTACAAATATGATGGTAAAAGTAATAGCGAAAAATAAAAAATAATACAGAAATGACAATGAGCATTATTACACTACAAATGGATCAATACAAATACCAATAGAAATAGCGCTATTGATAATGAACAATACCAATAATTTACCTTTATTATCAACAATACAGTTGTTTAAATGCAACAATTCATATACGTAATGATAACTTGAGATACGAAAGAATGCAGAAAAATGGAGGGGGAGAAAGAGAAGCAACCTACATTAACCTTGTAGATTGTTATAGTCACAATAGGTTAAGCTTTGTCAGTGTGCCGTGTGTCACACCCAGTTTACCCTAGGGCAGGGGTGCTCATTACGTCGATCGCGAGCTACCGGTCGATCTCGGAGGGTGTGTCAGTCGATCACCAGCCAGGCATTAAAAAAATAGTCCTAAAAATGAGCGATCATAAATCTTCACAATGACGTCATTTTCGTCACTTGATTGACATTCACGGCACCCGAGGGTCTTCTGAGATGACGCTGGCTGCTGCCAGCTCATTAAAATTACCGACTGGAAGGCGAGAAACACTTTATTTCAACAGACTCTGGCGCCGTACCTGTCGTCAAAACTCCAAAGACCGACTGCACAGTTGCGCTAACAAAATAAGAGTCTCAGAAAGCTGGCGTGCACAAGCTAGCAAGCTACGGAGTTTGCCGACAATGTATTTCTTGTAAAGTGTATACAAAGGAGTACGGAAGCTGGACAAATAAGATGCCAAAAACCAACCACTTTCATGTGGTATTGGACAGAAAGGAGGATTTTTTTTCTCCTCCATTCGAAAATGCGGACCTTATCAGCACCACTGTCTGATTACAATCAATGCAAGTCATCAGAATCAGGTAATACACCAACTTATATTCTTGTCTTCATGAAAGAAAGGAATCTATATGTGTTAAACATGCATGTATTATCTTTAAACACCTTTAACTTGTTAACAATATTAACTATATGTATTAAACATTCTTGTATTATCATTAAACACCTTTAATTTTTTAACAATAGTAACTATGTATTAAACATGCTTGTATTATCATTAAATACCTTTAACTTGTTAACAATATTAACTATATGTATTTAACATGCTTGTATTATCATTAAACACCTTTAATTTTTTAACAATATTAACTATATGAGTTAAATATGCTTTCATTATCTTTAAACACCCTTTACTTGTTAACAATATTAACTATATGTATTAAACATGCTTGTATTATCATTAAACACCTTTAATTTATTAACAATATTAACTATATGTGTTAAACATGCTTGCATTATCATTAAACACCTTTAACTTGTTAACAAAAACATATATTTCATAAATAAGTAAATATAAATGATATATATGAATGAGGTAGATCCCCACGACTTGATCAATTGAAAAGTAGCTCGCCTGCAGAAAAAGTGTGAGCACCCCTGACCTATATTGAGTAAAACATGCTTGAAACTAGAATATCAACTGATGCAAAGCTGTGTCATCAACACTCACAAGTATAAAACTACTTTTTTAAAGTAATCATTTCTTATTTCAAGCATGACAAAAATAAAATCATGACTTTGACACAATTGTGTCTCATAATTAAAACAGATGACAGCCAAATGGACTTTGCTGTTTTATTTTCAATGAAACAATAGAAAATAGGTACTCATATAGGACTGTCTCAGAAAATTAGAATATTGTGATAAAGTTCTTTATTTTCTGTAATGCAATTAAAAAAACAAAAATGTCATACATTCTGAAATATTGCAAGCCTTTTATTATTTTAATATTGCTGATTATGGCATACAGCTTAAGAAAACTCAAAAATCCCATCTCAAAAAATTAGAATATTTCCTCAGACCAAGTAAAAAAAAAAAGATTTATAACAGCAAAACAAAATCAAACATTTGAAAAAGTCAATTAAGGCACTCAGTACTTGGTTGGGAATCATTTTGCACGGTTTACTGCATCAATGCGGTGTGGCATGGAGGCAATCAGCCTGTGGCATTGCTGAAGTGTTATGGATGCCCAGGATGCTACAATAATAAGACCTGGGATTTATATAGCGCTTTTCTAAGTACCCAAAGTCGCTTTACATGTAGAACCCATCATTCATTCACACCTAGTGGTGGTAAGCTACTTTCATAGCCACAGCTGCCCTGGGGTAGACTGACGGAAGCGTGGCTGCAATTTGCGCCAACGGCCCCTCTGACCACCACCTATCATTCATCATTCAATTCACCGGTGTGAGTGGCACCAGGGGCAAAGGGTGAAGTGTCCCGCCCAAGGACACAACGGCAGCGATTTTTGGATGGTAAGAGGCGGGGAGCGAACCTGCAACCCTCAGGTTTCTGGCACGGTTGCTCTACCCACTACGCCATGCCGCCTTTAGCTCATTTGCATTATTGGGTCTGGTGTCTTTCAGCTTCTTCTTCACAATACCCCACAAATTCTCTATAGGGTTCAGGTCAGGGGAGTTGGCAGGCCGATCGAGGACAGTAATGTCATGGTCAGTATACCAGTTACTGGTGGTTTTGCCACTGTGGGCAGGTGCCAGATCATGCTGGAAAATAATATCATCATCTCCATAGAGCTTTTCAACAGATGGAAGCATGTAGTGCTCTAAAATCTCTAGAAGCATCTGACTTGGGCTATGGAAAAGAAGCACTGGACAGTTGCAGAGTGGTCCAGAGTACTGTTTTCAGACGAAAGCAAGTTTTGTATTTAATTTGGAAGTCAAGGCGCTAGAGTCCGGAGGAAGGCTGGAGAGGAGCAAAATCCAAGTTACTTGAAATCTATTGTGAAGTTCCCACAGTCAGCAATGGTTTTGGGAGCCATGTCAGCTGCTGGTGTTGGTTCACTGTGTTTCATCAAGTCCAGAGTCAATGCAGCTGTGTACCAAGAGATTTTAGAGCACTACATGCTTCCATCTGTTGAAAAGCTCTATGGAGATGATGATTTCATTTTCCAGCATGATCTGGCACCTGCCCACAGTGCCAAAACCACCAGTAACTGGTGTACTGACCATGGCATTACTGTCCTTGATTGGCCTGCCAACTCCCCTGACCTGAATCCCATAGCGAATTTGTGGGGTATTGTGAAGAAGAAGCTGAAAGACACCACACCCAATAATGCAAATGAGCTAAAGGCCGCTAATGTAGCATCCAGGGTATACATAACACCTCAGCAATGCCACAGGCCGATTGCCTCCATGCCACGCCGCATTGGTGCAGTAATCCGTGCAAAAATATTCCCAACCAAGTACTGAGTGCATTAATTGACATTTTCAAATGTTTGATTTTGTTTTGCTGTTATAAAATTTTTTTTTTAACTTGGTCTGAGGAAATATTCTAATTTTTTTAGATGGGATTTTTTAGCTTTCTTAAGCTGTATGCCATAATCAGCAATAATAAAATAATAAAAGGCTTGCAATATTTCAGTTGATGTGTAAATGTGTACTTTAATTCCCCACGGCCGTCCGGTCGAAAAGGAGGAGGATTAGCAGTCGTTTTTAAAAATGACTTTAAATGCCGTCAGATCCGCCTACAATCCTCCTTTTCAAGCTTCGAACTGTGCATGTTTGAACTGGGTCTTTCTGATGTCGTCCTGTGTGCCGTCATCTATCGACCACCCAAGTACCACAAAGACTTTATAACTGACTTTTCTGAATTTCTGGCTGAAATCCTGCCCAAATATGATCGTGTCCTTATTGTGGGTGATTTTAATATTCACACCTGCTGTCCAGACGAGCCGCTTTCCAGGAGCTTCCTGAATATAATCGACTCATTTAACTTTGTACAGTCTGTGTGTGGTTCTACACATGAACGCGGGCATACACTCGATTTAGTGCTCTCGTATGGTTTGTGTGTTTTTAATTTGGACATTTGCGACGCTGTGTTCTCTGATCACATGCCGATCCTGTTTGATATTGCCACGCAGTGTCCAGTTAAATTGTGCGCACCGCCCCAACGCTCTCGCATGTTTAATTCTTCGTCTCCTGCTCGGTTCTCCTCTATTTTTTCGACTCTTTGTGATGATAATTCTGCAGCATCTGTGTGTCTGAATACTGAAGAGTTGGTTTCTGGGTTCAACTCTATCTGTTTACAAACACTGGACACGATCGCGCCTTTCAAATGCCGCCGCGCTAAAACCACGCCTCAGCCCTGGTTGAATGACGTCACTCGGGCTGCCAGGCGCGTATGTAGAAGAGCAGAGAGAAAATGGAAAAAAGACAGGCTGCATGTGTCCTTTGCCATTTTTAAAGAAAGCCTGTTTTCCTTTCAGATGACTGTAAAAGCAGAAATGAATATATATCTATCTCAGATTATATCTTCTAACTGTAACAACCCCAGAGTTCTGTTTAAAACTATTAACACTGTCATTGATGCTCCCAAATCTGCTGGTTTTGATGCTTCCTTTGAATTCTGTGAAAATTGTCTCCATTTTTTCACTGACAAAATTGTGTCAACTAGAGCCAGTCTATCTCAGCCTTCATATGACCCTTCTGTTCCCCTGCATTTCTCTTCTGTTTTCCATCAGTTTGAGCCGGTGTCCTTTTCTTTTTTAAGTGACACAGTTAGTCATATGAAGCCCTCTGGTTCTCCTGCAGATGCCCTCCCACCTCGCCTGTTTAAGGAGGTACTTGCTACTATTGGACCAAGTGTCCTTAACATTATCAATAATAGCCTCTCTTCTGGAATAGTTCCAGTAGAGTTTAAACATGCAGTGGTACGACCTCTACTTAAAAAACCCAGCCTCGACCCCTCTCTAACTTCAGACCTATCTCTAATCTTCCATACATTTCCAAAATATTAGAGAAGGTTGTCTACAGTCAGTTGTTGCCCTTCTTAGAGGATAATGGTATCACTGAGCTGTTCCAGTCCGGTTTTAAAGCCCTCCACAGCACAGAGTCAGCGCTTCTAAAAGTTTTTAACGATGTCCTCCTGTCCACTGATTCTGGTAAATATGTTGTCCTGGTGCTTTTAGATCTGTCTGCTGCGTTCGACACCGTCGACCACGCCACCTTAATCACTCGTCTTGAGAACTGTGTGGGCATTAAGGGCGCCGCCCTCAACTGGTTCCGGTCGTACCTAACCGACAGGAGTTTTTGTGTAAAAGTAGACAGTTTTATGTCGTCCACAGCTCCTTTACCACATGGGGTCCCCCAGGGCTCAATCCTTGCCCCAATTTTATTTGCACTTTACCTTCTCCCCCTTGGTTCTATTTTTAGGAAGTACAGTATTGCATTTCATTTTTATGCCGATGATTGCCAGATTTATTTTCCCATGGCACAAAATAACACGGTTCAACGTCTTATTGACTGCCTGCACGACATCAAAGTCTGGCTTTCAGCTAACTTCCTGAGCCTAAATGAAGATAAAACAGAAGTTATGTTGTTCGGTCCAAGTCGCTCTCCCTCCCCCAACGTTGACCTCGGCACTCTGACCCCGTATCTCAGCGACTCTGTCACAAACCTGGGGGTAAAGTTTGACTCAGATTTTAAATTCGAAAAACAAATCAGCAGCGTCGTTCAAAAAAGCTTTTATCAATTACGCCAAATAGCGAAAGTGAAACCGCTTCTATCAAGACATGATCTTGAGAAATTAATCCACGCTTTTATCTCGACTCGTCTTGACTACTGCAATGCCCTGTATGTTGGCATTAGCCAGGCCTCCCTCGCCCGCCTGCAGCTCGTGCAGAACTCTGCTGCTCGTCTGCTAACACAGACCCGCAGACGTGAGCACATCACCCCTATTTTAGCGTCCCTTCACTGGCTCCCTGTGCGTTACCGAATACATTTTAAACTCCTTTTATTTGTTTTTAAATGTCTAAACAACCTCGCGCCAACCTATCTCTCCGACCTCCTTCAGCCTTACTGCCCCACCCGATCCTTAAGATCAGCCGATCAGCTGCTGTTGACGGTCCCTGACACAAGGCTGAAGCTTAGAGGTGACAGAGCTTTTGCCGTTGCTGCTCCCAAGCTCTGGAACGACCTACCCCTGAGTGTTAGACAAGCCTCCTCTCTTCCTGTTTTTAAATCTCTCTTAAAAACATACTTTTATTCCATGGCTTTTAACACTGAGTGATATCCATCCTGCAATGGCGCCCCATAATACACCTGCTGTGATCCTGTTTTTATGTTTTTATGTTTTTATTAATTCTATTTTAATTATTTATTTTTTATCGTGTTCTGTTTGTATTGTGTTGTGTTTGCTCGGTACTCGTTTTATCTTTTAACCTGTTCATTGTACAGCACTTTGGCTACCCCTGTGGTAAATTTTAAATGTGCTCTATAAATAAAGTTGATTTGATTTGATTTGATTTGATAATGAATCCAGAATGTATGACATTTTTGTTTTTTTTAATTGCATTACAGAAAATAAAGAACTTTATCACAATATTCTAATTTTCTGAGACAGTCCTGTATAGTAGTACAGTTGGCACAGTACAGTAAACTGACAGTTAATATTTAAACATTTAACACTTCAAACAATTTTGAACAGAAATAGTTCATGCACATTCAGATAAATTCCTCAAAATTACAATTAAAAACATTTTGGCCGGGGGCCGGGCTGTATATATGCGCACTAATTGACTGAAAGAGCACGCACTTGGCGCGATGATGTCATGTTATCCATGGAAAAATGCATTTTTAGACCATATGATTTGCCTGAGCGGCTAGGAGACCCCGAGAGTAACAAGATGTTGCCTTGTTGCCTTTCCATTAAGAACAATAAACTAGTTTTTAGTATAAGTTTGCTGGTTTCAAGAAATGTAATGCCGAGCGCATATCATTATGTCAAGATAATGGCACTAGCATTTACTTCATTTAAGAATATTTTTCAACATATTGAGCAAAAAGGTCTCTTTTTTTTTCTACCAAGAAAAGTGCACTTGTTATTAGTGAGAATATACTTATTTTAAGGTATTTTTGGGTTCATTGAGGTTAGCTAATTTTACTTGTTTTGGAAAGTCTTGACAAGCCAAATTTTCTTGTTCTATTGGCAGATAATTTTGCTTAGTTCAAATAAAATACCCCTCATTTTTGTATTTTTTTTTCTTGTTTTTGAACACTGACTTTTTGCAGTGCATAAAGATGTAGCGTGACGTATGCTATATAGTGATGCCAGTCACGTAGCTTGGTCTAAGTGTCCCACTGAATTGTGTAGCATGTACAGTGTGATAAAGTGTGACATATTGTGACCCAGCTTGATTACGGTATATAGTGTGATGTATCGTGACCCCGCATGAAGTATGATATAGTGTGATGTATCGTGACCCAGCATGGAGTATGATGTATCGTGACCCAGCATGAAGTACGATATAGTGTGATGTATCGTGACCCAGCATGAAGGATGATATAGTGTGCTGTATCGTGACTCAGCATGAAGTATGATATAGTGTGATGTATCGTGACCAAGCAAGGAGTATGATGTATCGTGACCCAGCATGAAGTACGATATAGTGTGCTGTATCGTGACTCAGCATGAAGTATGATATAGTGTGATGCATCGTGACCCAGCATGAAGTATGATATAGTGTGATGTATCGTGACCAAGCAAGGAGTATGATGTATCGTGACCCAGCATGAAGTACGATATAGTGTGATGTATCGTGACCCAGCATGAAGTATGATATAGTGTGCTGTATCGTGACTCAGCATGAAGTATGATATAGTGTGATGCATCGTGACCCAGCATGAAGTATGACATAGTGTGATGTATCGTGACCCAGCATGAAGTATGATATAGTGTGATGTATCGTGACCCAGCATGGAGTATGATGTATCGTGACCCAGCATGAAATACGATATAGTGTGATGTATCGTGACCCAGCATGAAGTACGATATAGTGTGATGTATCGTGACCCAGCATGAAGTATGATATAGTGGGATGTATCGTGACCCACACATGAAGTATGATATAGTGTGATGTATCGTGACCCAGCATGAAGGATGATATAGTGTGCTGTATCGTGACTCAGCATGAAGTATGATATAGTGTGATGTATCGTGACCAAGCAAGGAGTATGATGTATCGTGACCCAGCATGAAGTACGATATAGTGTGCTGTATCGTGACTCAGCATGAAGTATGATATAGTGTGATGCATTGTGACCCAGCATGAAGTATGATATAGTGTGATGTATCGTGACCAAGCAAGGAGTATGATGTATCGTGACCCAGCATGAAGTACGATATAGTGTGATGTATCGTGACCCAGCATGAAGTAGGATATAGTGTGCTGTATCGTGACTCAGCATGAAGTATGATATAGTGTGATGCATCGTGACCCAGCATGAAGTATGACATAGTGTGATGTATCGTGACCCAGCATGAAGTATGATATAGTGTGATGTATCGTGACCCAGCATGGAGTATGATGTATCGTGACCCAGCATGAAATACGATATAGTGTGATGTATCGTGACCCAGCATGAAGTACGATATAGTGTGATGTATCGTGACCCAGCATGAAGTACGATATAGTGTGATGTATCGTGACCCAGCATGAAGTATGATATAGTGGGATGTATCGTGACCCAGCATGAAGTATGATATAGTGTGATGTATCGTGACCCAGCATGAAGGATGATATAGTGTGCTGTATCGTGACTCAGCATGAAGTATGATATAGTGTGATGTATCGTGACCAAGCAAGGAGTATGATGTATCGTGACCCAGCATGAAGTACGATATAGTGTGCTGTATCGTGACTCAGCATGAAGTATGATATAGTGTGATGCATTGTGACCCAGCATGAAGTATGATATAGTGTGATGTATCGTGACCAAGCAAGGAGTATGATGTATCGTGACCCAGCATGAAGTACGATATAGTGTGATGTATCGTGACCCAGCATGAAGTATGATATAGTGTGCTGTATCGTGACTCAGCATGAAGTATGATATAGTGTGATGCATCGTGACCCAGCATGAAGTATGACATAGTGTGATGTATCGTGACCCAGCATGAAGTATGATATAGTGTGATGTATCGTGACCCAGCATGGAGTATGATGTATCGTGACCCAGCATGAAATACGATATAGTGTGATGTATCGTGACCCAGCATGAAGTATGATATAGTGGGATGTATCGTGACCCAGCATGAAGTATGATATAGTGTGATGTATCGTGACCCAGCATGGAGTACGATATAGTGTGATGTATCGTGACCCAGCATGGAGTACGATATAGTGTGATGTATCGTGACCCAGCATGAAGTACGACATAGTGTGATGTATCGTGACTCAGCATGAAGTATGATATAGTGTGATGTATCGTGACCCAGCATGAAGTACGATATAGTGTGATGTATCGTGACCCAGCATGAAGTATGATATAGTGTGATGTATCGTGACCCAGCATGAAGTATGATATAGTGTGATGTATCGTGACCCAGCATGGAGTACGATATAGTGTGATGTATCGTGACCCAGCATGGAGTACGATATAGTGTGATGTATCGTGACCCAGCATGAAGTACGACATAGTGTGATGTATCGTGACTCAGCATGAAGTATGATATAGTGTGATGTATCGTGACCAAGCATGAAATATGATATAGTGTGCTGTACCTTCTTGAAGACAGTCTGCAGTGCAGGGTCCAGGTCCTCCTCCACGTGGAAGAGTGGAGGTCTGCTGGAAGATTCCTTGATGGGATCTGGCAGAGCAATGATCCTGCCATCATCTCCAAACCACTTCAGTCCCTGAACAAAGACCCAGACAAAGGTTGCAAGGGAAGGTAGAAGAGTCGAGTTGTGTCATCCACTCAAGTCACCTCCTCCATCTTCAACATGCGGTTCTCCAGAATGTTCTCATTGGTGCTTGTCACAGGGGGGCGCTGGCCCACATAGAAACCTTCCTCCTCCAGGTAGCGAGGCGTCACGTTCTCAGGCAGCTTGACTGAGGTGGGCACTACCAGGAGGACAAACAGTCATCTTCTGACAGGAACATGATACCACTTTAAGAAGTTTACTAAGGAGCACTACCAGGAGGACAAACAGTCATCTTCTGACAGGAAGATGTAGATCTGCAATGAGCTAGATACCTCTTTGAGAACTGGGCGTGTAGAGAAGACCACCGCGTCGCATAGCGAGTGCTCGGAGCCCGATGTACTCGGCCTTGGTTGTCTCCAGGAAGTCTTTGGACGTTTGCTGTATGACGAAGACGTTACCATCTTCATCTTGCATGAGAGGAGCTTCTTCGTTCTGGCGTCGGGGAGGAAAGAGACAGCATTTGGAGTCCTACAATGAGCTGCCAATGCTCCCCACCATCTTACATGCTCTTCGTGTTCCTCTTCACCGCCTTCCTCCGCCTCCTCCCTGCTGTCGTCACAGCTCTCCGCACTCTTCTTCTGCACGCTGGTCTTGCTGGTGCTCTCAGAGCGTTCCTCTGGCTCAGGCTCAAAGTTGGACGTGAAGAAATTGTAGGCTTCCACGGTGGTCGGGCGCTCCCTCTCCCCCTGAAGAAGAAAGTTAGAAGTAGGAACATCATTTTCTTATGGCACAGCCTTATTCCAAAATGGAATACATTCATGTTTCTCCTCAAAAATTCTTCACACAATACCCCATAATGACGTGAAAATGTTTTTTTAATTATGCAAATGTCCTAAAATTAAAAAAACTACCATCCAGGCCTGATTGGTGAATTGTCCTTCTCAAAGGTTCTCCTCTCTGACAGAGTGACCATTGTCTTGGTCACCTCCCTGACTAGACTAAGATGAATGCAGCAATGTACAGAGACATCCTGGATGAAAACCAACGCTTGCCATCCAAGCTGATAGAGGGAAAGATGAATGCAGCAATGTACAGAGACATCCTGGATGAAAACCAACGCTTCACATCCAACCTGATAGTGGGAAAGATGAATGCAGCAGTGTACAGAGACATGCTGGAAAAAAACCAACGCTTCACATCCAACCTGATAGTGAAAAAGATGAATGCAGCAATGTACAGAGACATCCTGGATGAAAACCAACGCTTCACATCCAACTTGATAGTGGGAAAGATGAATGCAGCAATGTACAGATATATCCTGGATGAAAACCAATGCTTCACATCCAACCTGATAGAGAGAAAGATGAATGCAGCAATGTACAGAGACATCCTGGATGAAAACCAAAACTTCCCATCCAACCTGATAGAGGGAAAGATGAATGCAGCAATGTACAGAGACATCCTAGATGAAAACCAACGCTTCACATGCAGCCTGATAGAGGGAAAGATGAATGCAGCAATGTACAGAGAAAACCTGGATGAAAACAAATGCTTCCCATCCAACCTGATAGAGGGAAAGATGAATGCAGCAATGTACAGAGATATCCTGGATGAAAACCAACAATTCCCGTCCAACCTGACAGAGGGAAAGATGAATGCAGCAATGTACAGAGACATCCTGGATGAAAACTAATGCTTCCCGTCCAACCTGATAAGAGGGAAAGATGAATGCAGCAATGTACAAAGACATCCTGGATGAAAGCCAAAACCTCCCATCCAACCTGATAGAGGGAAAGATGAATGCAGCAATGTACATAGACACCCCCCGGATTAAAACCAACGCTTCACATCCAACCTGATAGAGGGAAAGATGAATGCAGCAATGTACAGAGAAATCCTGGATGAAAACCAACGCTTCACATGCAGCCTGATAGAGGGAAAGATGAATGCAGCAATGTACAGAGACATCCTGGATGAAAACCAACAGTTCCCGTCCAACCTGATAGAGGGAAAGATTAATGCAGCAATGTACAGAGATATCCTGGATGAAAACCAACAGTTCCCGTCCAACCTGACAGAGGGAAAGATGAATGCAGCAATGTACAGAGACATCTTGGAAGAAAACCAACGATTCCCGTCCAACCTGGTAGAGGGAAAGATAAATGCAGCATTGTACAGAGACATCCCGGATGAAAACCAACACTTCACATCCAACCTGATAGAGGGAAAGATGAATGCAGCAATGTACAGAGAAATCCTGGATGAAAACCAACGCTTCCTATCCAACCTGACAGAGGGAAAGATGAATGCAGCAATGTACAGAGACATCCTGGATGAAAACCAATGCTACACATCCAACCTGACAGAAAGAGGAATGCAGCAATGTACAGAGACATCCTGGATGAAAACCAACGCTTTACATCCAACCTGATAGTGGGAAAGATGAATGCAGCAATGTACAGATACATCTTGGATGAAAAACAAAACTTCCCATCCAACCTGATAGAGGGAAAGATGAACGCAGCAATGTACAGAGACATCCTGGATGAAAACCAACGCTTCCCATCCAACCTGATAGTGGGAAAGATGAATGCAGCAATGTACAGATACATCCTGGATGAAAAACAAAACTTCCCATCCAACCTGATAGAGGGAAAGATGAATGCAGCAATGTACAGAGACATCCTGGATGAAAACCATCGCTTCCCATCCAACCTGATAGAGGGAAAGATGAATGCAGCAATGTACAGAGACATCCTGGATGAAAACCGACGCTTCCCATCCAGGCTGATCTTGAGAGGTGCTGCAAAGAGGAATGAGAGAAAGTGTCCAAAGATAGGTGTGCCAGGCTTGTGGCATCGTGTTGAAAAAGACTTGAGGTGGAATTTCTGCCAAAGGTGCATCAACTAAGTATTTAGCAAAGGATCTGAATACTTATCTACATGTCATTATTGAGTTTTTCAAAATAAATGAGCAAAATTAGAATGAAAAAAACCTTTCCACATTGTCATGATGGGGTTTTGCGTGTAGAATACTGAGGACACAAATGAATGTAGAATGAAGCTCCAGATGTTTGATATTGATATTCAGAGTTTGTAAATGGTGCTACTAGTCATGACATCTTACAACTAGTCATGACATCTTACAACTAGTCATGACATCTTACAACTAGTCATGACATCTTACAACTAGTCATGACATCTTACAAGTCTGGCAGCATCCTGGAAGGTGACCCTGGTGCTGATGTCCTGAGGGACTTGGAAGGTTCCATCCTGGTCCTGCAAGAGTTAGACTTGTTAGCAGGTCTATGTCACGTGTCCTCCACAGAAGACTGGTCTTCACCTCGCTGTGGAACCTGGTGAGGGTCTGTCTGTCTCGGAGACTCTGCAGGCGACTGACGGCCACCTCGCCCAACTCCTGCAGCTGGAGACTCTGGCCCTGAGACTGGAACACAAGGACCGTGAAGACTCTCCTCCTTGCAGGCAAACTTCTGCTGGTCTCACCCGGGCCGCTCTCAGCTTCTCCTCCAAGCGTCGTGTCACGAAGCGCTCAAACTGATGCGGGCCTCGGCTCTTCGGACCTGTGGAGGTGAGACCTGGAAGACATCAGTGCCCTCACAGGGTCCAGGACCTGGACTACAGGATAGTCCAGTCAGATATTCAGGACTTGACCACATGTGACATCTGGGTCCCATGTGGTCAACGTAAACATGCTAACTAGGGATGTCCGATAATGGCTTTTTTGCCGATATCCGATATTGTCCAACTCTTAATTACCGATACCGATATCAACTGATACAGATGTATACAGTCGTGGAATTAACACATTATTATGCCTAATTTAGACAACCAGGTATGGTGAAGATAAGATCCTTTTTTTTTTTTAAATAATAAAATAAAATAAGATAAATAAATTAGAAACATTTTCTTGAATAAAAAACAAAGTAAAACAATATAAAAACAGTTACATAGAAACTAGTACGGTAATGAATGAAAATGAGTAAAATGAAGTGTTAAAGGTTAGTACTATTAGTGGACCAGCAGCACCCACAATCATGTGTGCTTACGGACTGTATCCCTTGCAGACTGTATTGTAATGTAGGAACCAGAATATTAATAACAGAAAGAAATTAAAGCTGCAAGCAGCGTTGTTCGGGCCCGCGTATTTGGCAGGTGCTAGTCCTAAGTGTCCCAATACTTTTGTCTACTTTTAGTCTGAAGTGTCCCAAGACTTTTGTCTAGTGTACCTACCTTGTCTGCATTGTGTGGGCACGTTGGTGCTTCCTGCTTTTAAGCAGCCATCTTAAAAAACCAGCACCGCAGCAGCATGAGTGCAGCGGGTCTTTGAAGGGTCATAAAATAAAAACCGGAGCACTTAATTAAAAAGCGCTTCTGTTGTTGTATTCACAAGGGTTCAATGTCTCTCCTGTGTTATTTTGAAGGCGAAACGACAAACGCGCTCAGAGGAGTTCGATTTTGAAGGAAGGAGACCGGTTTATCCAAAAAATTAGTTTTGAAGGGGGAATAGCAAACTTCCTGTTGATTTTTGCGGGGGGTAGTCAATTTATGAAATGTAGGTCTAAGTGAGACCTACGGAGAAGTTTTTGTTTCATGTCTCTCCGACCTTCCCAGTGGGAGTTACAGGCAGTTTTGTAATGTTTTCCTTCCCAGGAGCAGTTTTTTTATCAGTTTTATTCAAAAATTGCTGTAGAGGGCAATTTTTAAATTTGGGGTTAGGTTTCTTTATTAGAGCGCAATTTTAGCCAGTCCTGATGTGTGTGTTCAGTTCGGTGAGTTTTGAAGCATGTTAAGGGGGTCAAATTACAGCTCAAAGAGGCAAAAGTGACTGTTTTTAGTCCTTTTTGGTCTTGAAGGGGGAATTGCCAACTTCCTGTTGATTTTAGCCCGAGAATGTACCATTATGAAAGTTAGGTCTGAGTCAGACCTACATAGAGGATTTTGTTTCATGTTTTTCCGACCTTCGTAGTGGGAGTTACAGGCAGTCTAGTTTTTTTTTTCCTAGGGGGCGCTAGAGCGCAATCTTGAGTTTTGAGGTTTGGTTTTTTGATAAAAAGTTTTGCCGTAAATTACTGATGTGTGTGTAAAATTTGGTGAGTTTTGAAGCATGTTAAGGGGGTCAAAGTAGTGCGCAAAGCTGCGGAAGAATAATAATAAGAAAGAATAAAACGGACGAAATACAATAGGTCCTTATGTCCCATTGCATAAGGACTCCCTGTGGGAGTCCTTTTGCAATGGGCCATGGCGGGCCCTAACAAGTGTATCTAGTGTTTTTTATATTGATTTTAAAAAAACAAAAACAAAAACAAAAAAAACAAAAAAACGATACCGATACCGATAAATTAAAAAAACAATACCGATAATTTTTGATATTACATTTTAAAGCGTTTATCGGACATCTCTAATGCTAACTGTTAGCATGTTTATGTTAGCATGCTATCATTAAAGTGCTAGCTTTTTGAGCTAATTTTGCAACCGTTTACCCTCGAGTCATAACTTGGTGACACTTGTTAACTGCTAGCATGCTAACATTAGCATGCTAGCATACTAACATTAACATGCTAACTAAGTTATTTTTTCTCTAATTAGACAGCCATACACTTTACAGTCATATAACTTGGTATGTGACACATGCTAAAATATAGCATGCTAACGTTAGCTTGCTAGCATGCGAAAATTAGCATGCAGATTTTTTGAGCTAGTTTTACAACCGTTTACCCCAGTTATATAACTTGGTATGTGGCACTTGTTAACGGCTAGCATGCTAATGCTAGCATACTAACATTAGCATGCTAGCCTACTAACATTAACATGCTAAATTAAAAAAAATTCTCGAGACAGTCATATAACTTGGTATGTGACACATCAAATCAAATCAAATCAACTTTATTTATAAAGCACATTTGAAATTTACCACAGGGCTAGCCAAAGTGCTGTACAATGGGCAGGTTAAAAGATAATACGAGTACCGAGCAAACTGATAGCATGCTAGCATCCTGAAATTAGCATGCAATTTTTTTTTTAGCTAGTTTTGCAACAGTTTATCCCAGTTATATAACTTGGTATGTGGCACTTGTTAACTGCTAGCATGCTAATATTAGCATGCTAGCATACTTGCTGGCATACTAACATTAGCATGCTAGCATACTAACATTAGCATTCTAACTTTAAATTTTTTCTCAAGACAGCCATACACCTTACAGTCATATAACTTGGTATGTGACAAATGCTAACTGATAGCATGCTAACATTAGCTTGCTAGCATGCTAAAATTAGCATGCTAACTTTTTGAACTAGTTTTACAACCATTTATTACAGTCATAGAACTTGGTATGTGACACTTGTTAACTGTTAAGTTGCTAGCATGCTATCATTTGCATGCTAGCAAGCTAACTTAAGCATGCTAACTTTTTCATCTAATTTTACACTTTTTTCTTTATTTCCGCAGCCATACACCTTTCAGCCGTGTTACTTGAAATGTGAAACATGCTGTTAGCATGTTTACCATAGCATGCTAGCATGGCATCATTAAAGTGCTAGCTTTTTGATCAAATTTTGCAACCGTTTACCCTAGAGTCTTATAACTTGGTATGTGACACTTGTTAACTGCTAGCATGCTAATGTTAGCACGGGAGCATACTAACATTAACATGCTAACTTTACGTTTTTTGCTCCAATTAGACAGCCATACACCTTACAGTCATATAACTTGATATGTGACACATGCTAACTGATAGCATGCTAACGTTAGCTTGCTGGCATGTTAAAATTAGCATGCTAATTTTGCAACCGTTTACCCCAGAGTCATATAACTTGGTACGTGACACTTGTTAACTGCTAGCATGAAAACAATAGCATTCTAGTCAGCTAACTTAAGCATGCTAACTTTTTCATTTAATTTTACACTTTTTTCTCTATTTCCGCAGTCATACACCTTACAGCCGTGTTACTTGAAATGTGAAACATTCTAACTGTAAGCATCTTTACGTTAGCATGCTATCATTAAAGTGCTAGCTTTTTGAGCTAGTTTTGCAACCGTTTACCCCAGACTCATACAACTTGGTATGTGACACTTGTTAATTGCTAGCATGCTAATGTTAGCATGGTAACATACTAACATTAACATGCTAACTTTTTTTGCCAACTTTACGTTTTTTTCTCTAATCAAACAGCCATACACCTTACAGTCATATAACTTGGTATGTGACACATGCTAACTGATATCATGCAAACGTTAGCTTGCTAGCATGCTAAAATTAACATGCTAACTTTCTGAGCTAGTTTTGCAAACGTTTACCCCAGAGTCATAGAACTTGGTACGTGACACTTGTTAACGCTTAGCATGCAAACGATAGCATGCTAGCAAACTAACTTAAGCATGCTAACTTTTTCATCTAATTTTACACTTTTTTCTCTATTTCTACAGCCATACACCTTGCAGCCGTGTTACTTGAAATGTGAAACATTCTAACTGTAAGCATGTTTACGTTAGCATGCTATCATTAAAGTGCTAGCTTTTTTTAGATAATTTTGCAACCGTTTACCTCAGAGTCATAACTTGGTACGTGACACTTGATAACTGTTAGCATGCAAACGATAGCATGCTAGCAAGTTCACTTAAGCATGCTAACTTTTTCATCTAATTTTACACTTTTTCTCAATTTCTGTATGTGACACTTGTTAACTGCTAGCATGCTAATATTAGCACGGTAGCATACTAACATTAACATGCTAACTTTACGTTTTTTTTTTCTCTAATTAGACAGCCATACACCTTACAGTCATATAACTTGGTATGTGACACATGCTAACTGTTAGCATGCTAACGTTAGCTTACTAGCATGCTAAAATTAACATGCTAACTTTTTGAGCTAGTTTTGCAACTGTTTACCCCAGAGTCATATAACATGGTACATGACACTTGTTAACCCTTAGCATGCAAACGATAGCATGCTAGCAAGCTCACTTAAGCATGCTAACTTTTGTATCTAGTTTTACACTTTTCCTCAATTTCCGCAGCCATACACCTTACAGCCGTGTTACTTGAAATGTGAAACATTCTAACTGTAAGCATGTTTACGTTAGCATGCTATCATTAAAGTGCTAGCTTTTTGAGCTAGTTTTGCAACCGTTTACCCCAGACTCATATAACTTGGTATGTGACACTTGTTAATTTCTAGCATGCTAATGTTAGCATGGTAGCATACTAACATTAACATGCTAACTTTTTTTTGCCAACTTTACATTTTTTTCTCTAATCAAACAGCCATACACCTTACAGTCATATAACTTGGTATGTGACACATGCTAACTGATATCATGCAAACGTTAGCTTGCTAGCATGCTAAAATTAACATGCTAACTTTTTGAGCTAGTTTTGCAAACGTTTACCACAGAGTCATAGAACTTGGTACGTGACACTTGTTAACTCTTAGCATGCAAACGATAGCATGCTAGCAAACTAACTTAAGCATGCTAACGTTTTCATCTAATTTTACACTTTTTTCTCTATTTCCGCAGCCATACACCTTGCAGCCGTGTTACTTGAAATGTGAAACATTCTAACTGTAAGCATGCTTACGTTAGCATGCTATCATTAAAGTGCTAGCTTTTTTAGCTAATTTTGCAACCGTTTACCCCAGAGTCATATAACTTGGTACGTGACACTTGATAACTGTTAGCATGCAAACGATAGCATGCTAGTAAGCTCACTTAAGCATGCTAACTTTTTCATCTAATTTTACACTTTTTCTCAATTTCCGTATGTGACACTTGTTAACTGCTAGCATGCTAATATTAGCACGGTAGCATACTAACATTAACATGCTAACTTTAGGTTTATTTCTCTAATTAGACAGCCATACACATTACAGTCATATAACTTGGTATGTGACACATGTTAACTGATAGCATGCTAACGTTAGCTTGCTAGCATGCTAAAATTAACATGCTAACTTTTTGCAACCGTTTACCCCAGTCATATAACATGGTACATGACACTTGTTAACCCTTAGCATGCAAACGATAGCATGCTAGCAAGCTCACTTAAGCATGCTAACTTTTTTATCTCGTTTTACACATTTTTCCTCAATTTCCGCAGCCATACACCTTACAGCCGTGTTACTTGAAATGTGAAACATTCTAACTGTAAGCATCTTTACGTTAGCATGCTATCACTAAAGTGCCAGCTTTTTGAGCTAGTTTTGCAACCGTTTACCCCAGACTCATATAACTTGGTATGCGACACTTGTTAACTGCTAGCATACTAATGTTAGCATGGTAGCATACTAACATTAACATGCTAACTTTTTTTTGCCAACTTTACGTTTTTTTCTCTAATCAAACAGCCATACACCTTACAGTCATATAACTTGGTATGTGACACATGCTAACTGATATCATGCGAACGTTAGCTTGCTAGCATGCTAAAATTAACATGCTAACTTTTTGAGCTAGTTTTGCAAACGTTTACCCCAGAGTCATAGAACTTGGTACGTGACACTTGTTAACTCTTAGCATGCAAACGATAGCATGCTAGCAAACTAACTTAAGCATGCTAACGTTTTCATCTAATTTTACACTTTTTTCTCTATTTCCGCAGCCATACACCTTGCAGCCGTGTTACTTGAAATGTGAAACATCCTAACTGTAAGCATGCTTACGTTAGCATGCTATCATTAAAGTGCTAGCTTTTTTAGCTAATTTTGCAACCGTTTACCCCAGAGTCATATAACTTGGTACGTGACACTTGATAACTGTTAGCATGCAAACGATAGCATGCTAGTAAGCTCACTTAAGCATGCTAACTTTTTCATCTAATTTTACACTTTTTCTCAATTTCCGTATGCGACACTTGTTAACTGGTAGCATGCTAATATTAGCACGGTAGCATACTAACATTAACATGCTAACTTTAGGTTTATTTCTCTAATTAGACAGCCATACACATTACAGTCATATAACTTGGTATGTGACACATGTTAACTGATAGCATGCTAACGTTAGCTTGCTAGCATGCTAAAATTAACATGCTAACTTTTTGCAACCGTTTACCCCAGTCATATAACATGGTACATGACACTTGTTAACCCTTAGCATGCAAACGATAGCATGCTAGCAAGCTCACTTAAGCATGCTAACTTTTTTATCTCGTTTTACACATTTTTCCTCAATTTCCGCAGCCATACACCTTACAGCCGTGTTACTTGAAATGTGAAACATTCTAACTGTAAGCATCTTTACGTTAGCATGCTATCACTAAAGTGCCAGCTTTTTGAGCTAGTTTTGCAACCGTTTACCCCAGACTCATATAACTTGGTATGCGACACTTGTTAACTGCTAGCATACTAATGTTAGCATGGTAGCATACTAACATTAACATGCTAACTTCTTTTTGCCAACTTTACGTTTTTTTCTCTAATCAAACAGCCATACACCTTACAGTCATATAACTTGGTATGTGACACATGCTAACTGATATCATGCAAACGTTAGCTTGCTAGCATGCTAAAATTAACATGCTAACTTTTTGAGCTAGTTTTGCAAACGTTTACCACAGAGTCATAGAACTTGGTACGTGACACTTGTTAACTCTTAGCATGCAAACGATAGCATGCTAGCAAACTAACTTAAGCATGCTAACGTTTTCATCTAATTTTACACTTTTTTCTCTATTTCCGCAGCCATACACCTTGCAGCCGTGTTACTTGAAATGTGAAACATTCTAACTGTAAGCATGCTTACGTTAGCATGCTATCATTAAAGTGCTAGCTTTTTTAGCTAATTTTGCAACCGTTTACCCCAGAGTCATATAACTTGGTACGTGACACTTGATAACTGTTAGCATGCAAACGATAGCATGCTAGCAAGCTCACTTAAGCATTCTAACTTTTTCATCTAATTTTACACTTTTTTCTCAATTTCCGTATGTGACACTTGTTAACTGCTAGCATGCTAATATTAGCACGGTAGCATACTAACATTAACATGCTAACTTTACGTTTATTTCCCTAATTAGACAGCCATACACATTACAGTCATATAACTTGGTATGTGACACATGCTAACTGATAGCATGCTAACGTTAGCTTGCTAGCATGCTAAAATTAACACGCTAACTTTTTGCAACCGTTTACCCCAGTCATATAACATGGTACATGACACTTGTTAAGCCTTAGCATGCAAACGATAGCATGCTAGCAAGCTAACTTAAGCATGCTAACTTTTTCATCTAATTTTACACTTTTTTTCCTCTATTTCCACAGCCATACACCTTACAGCCGTGTTACTGGATATGTGAGACATGCTAAGTGTTAGCATACCATCATTAGCACACATGCTAAATGTTAGCATTTTTATGTAAGCATGCTAACATTATAGGCTAGCTCTGTAGCTCATTTTGTACAGTCAGACCTAAAACTCTCGGCTTCGGACACTCGGCACCATCTTCAAAGTACGGCGGCGTCCGACGACCCCCGGCCAGAGGTCCAGGGCACAGATCGCATCATCAAAATTTCCGCGGGAATTTTCTAGTTTTTATTTTAATCTTCTAAAATGGTTCTTTGAGTGCAATTAGAACCATATGTTCAATGTAGTTTAAGATGTTTTGTTAAAATGAAGCCAAAAATTTAAATTTTTTGTGGTCCCCTTTATTTTGAAAAGTATTGGTACTGGTACCAAAATATTGGTATGGGTACAACCCTAAATATACATTCTAAATCAGTATTTACCTGTCAGGGATCCAGCTGCAGTCTTCTTGGCTGATCCTTCATCTTCAGCCACTCTGGAGATGTCCTCCACACCTTCAACAGGGGACCTCAGTGCTGGAGACTCTTCTAGAAGCTAGCAAACAAGAAGAATTTAAACTGTGGTTAGAGCGCACGCACGCACGCACGCACGCACGCACGCACGCACGCACGCACGCACGCACGCACGCACGCACGCACGCACGCACGCACGCACGCACACACACAAAATGCAAAAGTCAGTACTATGGACCAACCTTTTTCTTCCTCATCTGTCTCTGGGCCTTCAAGGAGCGCCTCAGGGTCTCTGCAGGGTCTTCGTGGCTGCTTTGCGGTTCCTGCTGCAGAAGGAGTGAGGTCAGAAGAACAACCGGAAGGTAGGAGAAGAAACAAGACGCTGACCTCCGTAGTTGTCGGTGGCGCCTCCTCGCTCACACTGGCGGACGTGACGAGAGCCTGGAGAGCACAGGAATATTATTTGTTTTCCTCAGTGAGCATGTGGAGTCATGTTG